>NC_050071.1:139314988-139475664 GCF_009764565.3 Dermochelys coriacea | reverse complement strand
CGCGGGGTTGAGGGGGCGGAGGGAGGTGACGGGGGCGGGGCGGGGTAAGGGGGGTGGGTTGGGGGGGCCGAGGGTGGTGACGGGGGGTGGGGGCGGGGTGGGTTGGGGGGGCGAGGGAGGTGACGGGGGGCGGGGTAAGAGGGTGGGGGGGGCTGTTTGGGAGCTGAGGGGCGGGGCTGCCCGGTTTGTGTCCCCGGATTGCCGGGCGGTACCATTGTCAGGCGCGGGGGGGTATCGGTTCCTCCGCCGCGCTGCAGCGGGAAGAGGCGGCGGCGGATCGGGACACCTCGTTCCTCCTCGGGCTCGGGGACTCGTCAATGCGGGCGGAGCGCAGGCGGGCGCTTCTCCCCCCCCCCGAGCGGTCGGGGTGGTGCGGTCCGGCTCTCGCCCCGCCCCCTCCCAGACTCCCGGGCGAGCCGCCCCCGCCCGCTCCGAGCATCGCCCCCTGCGCTCCGCGCCCGGCCCCGCGCGCACAATGGCCCTGTCGCCCCGCTCGCCGCTGCTGCTGCCCCCGCCGCCCGCCGCCTTGCGGAGGGGTCGCTCCAGGCCCCGCGGCGGCGCCGAGTCCGTCGTTAGGTAACGGCCCCGCCTGGCGACGGGAGGGGCGCAGGGGTGGGGGGTCTGAGGTGGGGGGCGCTGTCGGGACGGGGCGGGGGCGTCTTTGTTGTGGGGCGCGGCGGGGGCGGGGCAGGGGTGGGGGGGTCTGAGGTGGGGGGCGCGGCGGGGGCGGGGCTGGGGTGGGGGGCGCGGCGGGGGCGGGGCAGGCTGGGGGGGTCTGAGGTGGGGGGCGCTGTGGGGGCAGGGCTGGGGTGGGGCAGGGGTGGGGGGTCTGAGGTGTGGGGCGCTGTGGGGGCGGGGCTGGGGTGGGGCAGGGGTGGGGGGTCTGAGGTGTGGGGCGGTCTGAGGTGGGGGGCGCGGCGGGGGTGGGGCAGGGGTGGGGGGGTCTGAGGTGGGGGGCGCGGCGGGGGCGGGGCTGGGGTGGGGGGCGCGGCGGGGGCTGGGCAGGGTGGGGGGGTCTGAGGTGGGGGGCGCGGCGGGGGTGGGGCAGGGGTGGGGGGGTCTGAGGTGTGGGGCGCTGTGGGGGTGGGGCTGAGGTGGGGGGTCTGAGGTGTGGGGCACGGCGGGGGCGGGGCTGGGGTGGGGGGTCTGAGGTGTGGGGCGCTGTGGGGGCGGGGCTGGGGTGGGGGGGTCTGAGGTGGGGGGCGCGGTGGGGCAGGGTGGGGGGGTCTGAGTTGTGGGGCGCTGTCGGGAGGGGGCGGGGGTGTCTTTGTTGTGGGGCGCGGCGGGGGCGGGGCAGGGGTGGGGGGGTCTGAGGTGTGGGGCGCGGCGGGGGCGGGGCAGGGGTGGGGGGGTCTGAGGTGTGGGGCGCGGCGGGGGTCTGTGGAATGGTGAGGGAGGGTTCGGGGAGTGGGAGTGGGGCGGTGACATGGGAGGACCTGGGAGGGTGGGGCAGAGGCATAGGGAGTCATGGGGGGTGGGGGAGGGACTGGGACCTGTGGGGGAGGGGTGGTTATGATTGGTGGGGTCATTATAGGCCTGGGGGTAGTTGTAGGGGGTTGGGGTGTGGAACTGGGGGGTTGGGGGAGGGGATTAGGAGTGTAGGGTGGCCTATGAGAAAGGGGTGGCTTGGGGGTGGTGTAGAGGGATGGGCGATAAGGGTGGTGTGTATGGTGGGGGGGTTGAAATGGGGTACGGAGAGCTAGAGCATGGGGGTGCGCGGGGGGGTGGCATTGTAGGCGTTAGGTCAGGGTGCTGCTGCTGTTGGGTTGCTAGGGCTCTGCCCGTTTTTCTTACCCGATTCCAGTAGCCTGGCTGAGAGCGAGCACGTGGGTGCATTAAAACCAGCTGCTATGCTAAAAGTGTTTGATTATTAAGTACCATGAACAGGATGAGGTGCCAGAGGCCCTGGATAATTAAAATGCAATATATGGCAGCAGTTCACTGCATAAAGTAGATACTAGAGTAACAGGGATCTAGCATATGCAGCACCCACAATGCCACCACAAAATGTTTTGCAGAGCTACCAAAATTAAAATGGCTAAATGTGTATTTTTTGTAATGTCTTCCTCTTTTTTTTCTAAACAAATGCATAAAATAGCCAAAAATGAGACTGTCATTCTTTAAGGGTATATATGCCTGTGTGTTAAATCCTCCAAGGCTAGCTCAAAGAATGGTGCTCTTCCTGTTTGTTTGCAGTGTATTAAGAAAACTGTTGTGTGAAAGTTAAATTCTTCTTCCTTGTGTAGTGGGAAATTGAATTAGTTATGAGAGATGGGGAAGAGAAAGGGGAATCTTATTCTTTGAAACTACTTGTCCTTCAGCTGCTGGTGTTGAAATCTGATGTTTTCAAATTAACACCGCTTCATTTTTGTTTGAAAATGGAAAGTATATATTGTAAAATTTGAAATAACAAGGTGTTCCTTCGAGTCCATATGGTTTAATTTTCATTTACTAGAAGAGAAAATGGTTTCTGTTCAAGCTTCTTTGCTTAGAGGAACAAGTGACCTTGGAATATGTGATCCTGTTTCTGTGCTGCCTGGAGAATTTCTGATTCCTTAGAAACATCTGTGAGTCTTGAGCTGCCTTAGCATATCGAGCCAGCCTCTGTAAATCCTCCTGCTAATATGCCAAATGTCATCTGCTAATTTTTTCTGCTTTGGCATTCCATTTCACTTCATGAACTGTAACTGTTTCAATTCAAATGGGGAGGAAAATGTCTGTTTGCAATGAATACTCCCAGACTGCCAATAAGAATTGTGGTAGCTAATAGAAGTAACTTAAATATAAAACAAAACAGTCCTGCTCCCCCAAACTCAAATGGAAAATTATTAGAGTATATCATCATGGAGAAACATCCCAAGATAACTTTTCTTGGATCTCTTCCATGTGCTTCAGAATTTCTGGAGTTCTGTAAGGTGCTTGGGAAATTGGCATTCATAGCTGAAATCCTGGGCACTGTATCCGGGAAAGGGAATAAAGCATCTTAAATTGTCTTAAATATAATTTAATGAACACTTAACTGCTAAAAGAAGTCTTTCAAGAAGTGTGTTGTTTCAAAAATTGATGTATTGTTTGGTTCTTAATGACATTGATTTTTGTGTGTGTGTAGGATAGAACCAGATTTAATTTTAAAAAAAGCATGTATTTTCATGCCAAAAATATTGGATAAAAAAAATCTCAGCTAACAATACAAGTTAAATTTATTTGTTATAGAATTATAATTAGCTGCCCACCCTTGTGTAACCCTTGCAGAGCTGTCTACTTTAGTTTACAAACAAGGATAACACTGGTGATCTGTACTTTATAAAACAGGTTACTACTTCAGAGGTAGGAAAAATGTAAAGTCACTGTCTATTAAAGTGCTTCAGTAAGCCTGTCATGGCGTTCCATTGACAGGTGAAATATTTAGACGAGAGATAGAGGTACTGTACTATTAAAGCAAAATTCTAAAATAGGTCTCATAGCTTTCTTAAATGGGAATCTTAAATAGGCATTCAGTGGAAAATCCCCATGTTCAGTGCCCTTCATAGTACCTCTTGAATATTCATTGAGGCACATGCTACTGTGTTTTTGCAGAAATTTTTCTGAGGCTGTGTGTTGGGGGTAGAGGGGTTAAGGGAATTGTCTCCAAATTTCTTGATGCTGAGGACATATTCCTACTGAAGCTTTACATTGTGCATTGGTATAATTGTGCTGTTCTTTATATATATTATGGAGGACTATGTGTATGTTGTGTATTAGACTCTCATTTTGAAAACACATTGAAAGGTATATGTTTCACTTTGAAGAGTTTTATAACTTTTTAAGTGGGTTGCCTCTCAAAAGTCATTGAAACCTTTGTCCTGTGGACTAGAGATGGTTCATGTAACTAGTGGACTAACAAAATTAGTTGATCACTTATTCCAAAGATGAAGAAAGTTCAGGCAGGAGGGAGGCATGGTAGAGGATATGTTTGTTTTCAGCTAAGGTCTGGTCTATGTGCAGATTTTTGTACTAGTGGTTAGAGGGGTTTTGTTTTAACTGATACTGTTGCACTGGTACAACCGACAGTGTGCATGCCTTTATATTGGTATAAAGGTGCCTTGTACAGATATAGCTTACTCCCATATGGAGAGAGAATAAGCTATACATCTATAAGCAGTTTCATACAGGTATTATTGTATCCACAAAAGGTTTTTTTTTTTTTTGTTTTTGTTAACTGCCTTAACTATATTGGTGTAGCTACTCCTGGGGGAATTCTGTGCCACTGCACATGTGTAGAATTTATGTCCACTGCAGATTTCTTTGCTTCCCTGCAGAAAAATCTGACTTTCTGATGGGGAAGCAAAGGGAAGCCAGAAGAGTGGTCATGCGACCCTCCCGAGCAGTATGTGTTGGGTGCCCAGGGCAGCCGGCAGAGAGGTAAATCACTCTGGGGCAGGGGGTGGGACCGGGGAAGATCCAGCTCATGGCTCCTACCCTATGCTTGTCTCAGCTGCTAGTCCTGGCTCTGCTGGGGAGGGTGGGACTTCCTCTTCCCCTGCATGGCATCTGGGACTGGGTCAGACCACCCCCACAGATTTCTCCCCCTGCTGCAGGAAGCTCTGCAGTCTTCCCCCTGCTTCCTGCACTCATTGCTCTTCAGCTGCAGGGGGAGGGATCACTGTACAGGGAGCTGCTTCCCCATCCGCTCAACCCCCGTGCATCCAGACCCCTTCATACCGAGACCCTCCCACTGAGTCTCATCCCCCTGCACTCAGAACCCCCCCAATGAGCCCCACTCCCCCTGCACCTGGACCACCCCAGCGGGCCACCCTCATCCCCACCCCACCAAGCCCCAAACAGCTGCACCTAGATCCTAACCCCACTCCCCTAGCATCTGGACCCCACAGAGACCCCTGCTGAGCTCTGTTTCCCCCCCACCTCTGCTGAGTCCCAACCACCTTCACCTGGACCCCCCTGCAGAATCCTGTTGTTGTTGCACCCAGAACACACCAACAATCCACTGTGCATCCAGATCCCCCCTGTGGATTCCCACTGAGCTTCCCGCACCCAGATTGTCCCACACACAACCCTCTCAACTCACACCTTTCCTCACCCAGATCTCCCCACACTAAGCCCCTCCACACTTGGATCCTGCCCTGCTGAGCCTGCCTTCCTGCCTGCTCCTGGTGCACTTGGCGTGGATAGGCAGGGCCCTAGGGTGCTTCTGGGGCAGGTCCGGCCTTTGTGTTGTCAGGGTAGTGCCAGAGGTAGGAGAATTTGCAGCATTTTAAAATATTGTGTGTAGAATTTTTAATTTTTAGGTGCAGAATGCCCTCAGGAGTATGTAGTTAGTGATACAGCTTTTGTTTGCAGACCCAGGTCTAAGTGTACTAAGGAAAAGCATGGACAAGGGCAGGAAGGGTGACACTCATGGAGTGAAGTGGACAGAAGAGAGGGATGCATGTTTTTGTTACCTTTCTTAGTGAAATATTATTTTCAGTGTATAGATTTTTCTTAGTTGTTGAGAAAAAAGTAAAACAAGTGGTTTGTTTTTTCTAATTATTTTCCCACAAGGCTTCTCCAAGATTTTTTTCAACTTCTTTTTTTAGATCAGTGTTGAAATTTTTTTTTAGCCAAGTCTTGAGAAAGTGAATACAAAAAAAAAATTAAATTACCAGTCATCAAAATGAGTAGGTAGTGATACTCAGTGCTTGAAAAATCTACTTGGCACCTACTGGCCAAGGAGTGAAATCCTTTTCTAGACTAAAGAAATCAAATGGTAGTACAACAATTGATTGTTCTTTCATCTAATATGGTTATAATATAGTATGTCGTTATGTCCACGCCATGCTTGTCTTACACTGATTCAGGTAGAATGGCAGTTATCTTTTACAGCTCTCTTAACCAGCAAGACAGAGGTCTCTGTCTTATGTTACCACTCTGAAATGCCCCTTTGTCTTCAGCTGGTGGTACAGCATCAGACTTCAGTCTCCGCCCACCCACATACCCTTGCCTTTTGGCCAAATTCACTCTTGTATGTTGCCCCCCACTCTGTTTTTTCCATGCATCAGTTGGCAAAACCCGTCATGGTTCATTGGCCGATACTTCTGCTAGCAAATGACAAATGGTTCATCGGAATGAGAGCATTGATTGGTATTTGGGGGCTGCAGCAGGAGGAGTCAGAGAGATCTGCATTTTTTTCAGCTTGCAATCTACTGTTGGACCACTGGCTGAGTACCAGCAGAGTGGGAGTGCAAGAGAGCTCCATGAGTTTAGTGAAAGTATTGAACCAATATATTAACAGATGTTCAGACAAGTGATGATTTTTTTTTAAATGATCCTCATTATTTTCTTCAGTGTGCTTCCTTTCCACAGCTTTGTCTCTGTCTCACACCTTCCCTTTATTAGTATAATTATGCTCAGGGTTTAGTACTGGGGTAGTTAGCAGGCAGACTGTGGGCCAAATCTGGACCGCCAGATGCTTTTGAATGGACCCCAAAATCTTTTATTTATCTTTTTTTATTATTATTATTTTCTCTGGAGTCTGGACTTTGACTATACCTTGACCAAGAAATTTGGACCTTGACAAAAAATAGATTATCCCTGGTTTAATATATTGTATCTTCCCTTAATTATCACCCATTTATGTAAGAAAAAATGCTTAATTTAAAGAATGCATTGTTTTGGTACATGATAAAAAAGCATGTATACAACCCAACACTGCATTTGTTCAGAACAACAGTGCTGGGCTGCTGAGAGGTGCTGTCCCTTCGTGTTCAGTGACCATTCATAAATATAGTAAATTGCCCAAACTGTAGAAGTAGCATCACAAACTTCGTTACTATTTATTTTGGTTCAAATGACATCTCCACTACCCTTCAGCCTTCAAAAGTCATATGCCGTTACCATTTGACTTTCACTGATGTGACAGATAAAGACATGGCTTTGTCTCTTGTAATCAGTGACTGATTTAATTACCCAGGAGCAAGAGAGACTTCATTCAGAATCGCTGCAGAATTGTGTGTGTGTGAGAGCACAAGAGAGAAAGAGAGAAATAATATACTATTTTACATTCCCTGTGTACAAACTATAAGAAAAATATGTTTTGCCTGACCAATGTCTACTCTGAGAGAAAAGGAGTACTTGTGGCACCTTAGAGACTAACAAATTTATTAGAGCATAAGCTTTCGTGAGCTACAGCTCACTTCATCGGAAATGCATCCGATGAAGTGAGCTGTAGCTCACGAAAGCTTATGCTCTAATAAATTTGTTAGTCTCTAAGGTGCCACAAGTACTCCTTTTCTTTTTGCGAATACAGACTAACAGGGCTGCTACTCTGATACTCAGAGAGATTACTGATACCAATTTACAAAGTCTACTTCACAGTAGAACAGCAGCCTTTCTGGTTGCAATGCTCACTTGGTATATGCTTTCTCGTTATCTGCACCTGGGGAAAAACTTCACTTGTACTTAAATCCTTCCATTATTATTGAGATTCTTAATTATAATAAAAATAAGCTCCTGTTAGAATGTGTGCCTGACATTTGTACTAGTAGCTCCAACTCTTGATTTACCCACACCCGACAAATGTGCTGGACTACTGTATTCGATAAGTCATCCACCTTCACAGAGCAATAACAAGGATTTTGCTAACAGCATGTGCAGCTTTTGCACATTTTTATAACTTAAGCTAGATTTAATATGGCTGAGAAGTCCACTTCAGCTACTAAGCACTTGAAAATAGTACTAATAGTTGTGGGGTTGTTTTTTTTGGTCAGTGAAAGCAATCACATCTGTCCTTAAATGTTTGTAAGTGATACTTGTCAGACTCTAGCCACTCACATCAGTTCAGGGAAACCTTTAATGAGTAGTTGCTACATGAATTGTAGCATTATAGAAGTAAATAAGAGGAGGCAGATATTGTTTTTGTTTAATATTAAAAGTTTTTCTTTTATTGAAGGCATTTATTGTCACTTGAACATTGAGAAATACTGTTTTTTGTATTTGTGACTGTGTTCTTGATTTCTGATGGTGTTTCTGTCTATAATCCTATTGACTCCAAAAATCTACATTGCAGCTAATACTTAACTTCAGTTCCTTGTTGTATTGTTGCCAACTCTTTTTTTTAAAAAAGAGGTTACTAAAGTTAAATGTGAATTTTGCCTGACCAAGGAGTGAAAGGATTTTTGCCCTGGGGAATAAATTAGCTATTGGATCTAAACATGTAAAGAACAGAAGACCTTGTCAGGAGTGTTATCGATAGCTTTTATTCTCCTTTTCCCATTACTTTTCTTTATAATCACCCCTTTGAAATTTCGAAACTCAAATCTATTTCTTTATGAACAAAACAACCCTATAACAATGAATGTGTTAAAAAAAATAGAAATAAAATCATGGGTACTGGAGTTCACTTTTTTGTTTTGTTGAATATAATAGAGCTTTAAACTTACTTAAAAGAGAAATGAGGGGATCCATGTAGAATTTCATGTCCTTACCTTGTATATATATTTTTTTTAAAAAAGGAAGACCAATCCTTGGTCAACCCAATCTTGAGTCCTTTTAAGCACTGTCTCTAAGGATTGGCTCTCTTTCTCTTGCAGTTGCAGCCGTCTTCGACAAATCCAAAGCATCCTGACACAGAGCAGCAAATCTCAACCTGATGGAATCCTCTGCATTTTAGGTTAGTTTTCTGAACTGTTAAAGTGAGTAAACAACATCTTTAAAAAATGTACAGATTAGACCATTAAGAGCCATGAATACAATTGCAGCTGGAGAAATATGGCAGGATGTAAAGTTTAGAACTATGGGCTGAAAACTACAAAATGAGATGCATCATAGATAGAAATAATAGTCCACATTTTTCCATTTTGATATCTTTTCTAAATTCCTTACTGTGCTGACAGAAATTAGAAAAGGATATCTGCTACCTTCCCCAAATCAATGGACTCTTTTTTTTTTCTTTAAGGGTAAATGATTTAAAATACAAATTCAGTGACAAGCAACCTCTGAGAAACTGGGGAGCAGTTATTATTTAATGGTGACAGTAACACATAAACTAGACATGAGTTTGTAATGTCTTATGGCACCAAAAAAGTTAATACAAAACAGAGCTGTGTACACAAAGTCATCATTTTACAGGAAGGTAATAGCCCCATTCTATATGCCTAGGGTGTGATCCTGCCTATAATGTTGCAGTTGTAAGTAAGTACCTAATTACTAGCAAGATATTGACAAATTGGAGGGAATTCCATGAACAGCAATTGTGGTATCTGGAGGGCATGACTACAAGGTTAAAAATTTTATATAAAACTTGGCTAAGCAATGACAAAGGAGGGGACATGACAATATATAAATATTTGAAGAGGGGAAGAATTACTTAGTGTAGCCCAAGAGAGAATAAAACTCATAATATTGGGTTTAAATTGAGAAATGGATATAATGGAAAGCTTGCTGACTGTATGCTTGCTGTGGAATAGTCTTCCAGGGAACTGGTGGAAGACCATTGCTCAGTTGGCATTTTGAAAATTAGACTGGATAGAAAACTAATAAATGTACAGGAGGTAACAATTCTGTCTTGGCAGAAGGTGGATTAGGTAACATTCTGGATTGCTTCCATATGTAGAATATCGATATTCATTATAATAGTTGAAGAAATCTTTTGAGTTTTGGCGCAAGATGAAACAACTTTTTTCCCACTTGCTATTGTAATTTTAAATTCAACAACATTTTTGCATTTCAGTGATGCATTAATAAATAAAAATACTTCTCCCAATTTAGACTAGCATCAAAGAAAAAAACGAAAGATTATTTTTAAATGATGCAACTGACACAGCAGCCCTCCATTTGCACCATAGTATTCCTTGACATCTTTTGCTTTCAATTTGAACTCCTGCTGCTGTTCTTACTTTTGAAGCAGCAGTGGAAGGCAAGAAGGAAAGAAGCAGCTTTAAAGAAATGCTATGCCTGTTGCTAGAAGCAGCAAGTAATGTTTGTCTCATTCTGGACCTGGCTTTGTTCACTGTGAACTCATCGATCTGGCAGAATAAGGGAATCTTGATTTGAAATATTTCAAACCATACAGAATTAGCGTACCATGCATAATTATTTCCACTATGGAAAATTGTGTCATTTATTGTTGGTTAATACGAAGCACAAACATCGTAATTTGTTTTGGGGGTCACAGAAGGGACCATTATTATCATCTAATTTGACTTGCAGAACACAGGTCATAGAACTTCAGCCTGCATCAAGGCCATAAATTTGGTTGAGCTAGACCATATCTTTCAGAAAGACATCCAGTCTTGATTTAAATACTTTTCAAGCGATAGAGAATCCTCCAGTTCCTTAAGTTATTAACCACACTGTTAAAAAATTGCACCTTATTTCTAATCTGAATTTTTCTAACTTCTTTTTCAGCCACTGGACCTTATGTTCTGTTTCATAGATTAAAGAGACCTACATTATAAATCTTTTTCTGTTCAGATACTTACTTAGGCATAAAGTATCATAATATAAATTGATATATTCTCCCTTCTCAGAAAGATATTGTATCAGTGTGAACTACAGTTTTGTGCTAAAGTTAAAAACTTCTTTGTAAGATTCCAAAAGAAGGGTGGGTGGTGGAGAGTTCAGTGGCAGTTAAAAATATAATTAAAGCTGAATTTTTAAAAACATGCATCTTTAATATCCAGAGATATTTGAATGGTAGAATTGCTGGGTTCTTTGCAGGCAGTGAATGACATCACAGCTACCGTAAACAGAGGTAAATGAACAGGTACATGTTTAACTACTGTTCTAATAATGTTTTTTCTGGAAGTTGTCATCTTCCTGGTTCTCTCAGAAGTTGCAGCTCAGATTTTTTGACAGCTTAAGTGATAGTTGGGGTTTACCTAATTTTAGTTAATCACAAATTACAATGTTAAAATGGCTATGTAATTTCTTCTTTTGGGATCTTAACTTTAAAACAAACAAAAAAGCTTGCAAATTCACCTTTAGGTTGAGTTGTTTTTTGAGGACACTTATTTAACTGTACAGCATGTATTTTGAAAACTTTACTTAGATTCACAGCTACAAGGGCAATAAAAACTGTTAGGCTCTAGTTTGACCACATTCTTAACACATGCCACAAGATTTGACCCAGTAATTCCTACAGTGAGAGGAATTATTTTTCTCTACTGCATAATTGAAATCACTGCATTGTTGTCTACACCATTGTGAATAAGTTTCAGTATAATGAAATTTTGTTTCGTATAGCTTTGCAAATTTGCAAATGACCAAGTTAAATAAAAATAAAAGCAGAGGGGCAGAGAAGATACAGTATAGGGCAGGGGTGGGCAAGCTACGGCCCGCAGGCCGCTTCTATCCGGTCCATGAGCTCTGGCTGGGGGAGCGGGGCCTGGGGTTTGCCGCGCTCCGCCTGGCGCTTGCCGTGTAGAAGTGATTGATGAACATTTGGCTTCTGAGTTGAACAAGAAAGCACAGGATTTTACCTTGTTTTCATTAGTTCTCGATGACAGCACTGACATTAAGGACACAGCGCAGTTACTGATTTTTGTCAGAGGAATTGATGACAAATTTGAAATCACAGAGGAATTTTTATCAATGGAATCAATGAAAGGCACAACTAAGGGATCGGATTTATACGAGAGGGTGTCTGGCTGCTTTGAACATCTGAAGCTCCCCTGGAGTAAACTGGCAAACATAACCACAGAGGGATTGCCAAATTTTAACAGGGAAAAACGTAGGACTTTTAAAAAGAATTCAGGACAAAGTAAAAGAAGGCGACCTGATAGAGGTGATTTTTCTTCATTGTATTATACATCAGGAGGCCCTTTGCAAAAATGTCCTCGACGTTGATCATGTTGTTTGCACAGTAGTGAAAACAGTGAACTACATAAGAAAGAGGGGACTTAATCATCGCCAATTCATTTCCCTTCTTGAAGACACTGACACCGGAACTTACTTTATCATACAAATGTCCGCTGGCTCAGCCTAGGAAAGGTATTGCAGCAAGTGTGGGAACTCGGAGATGAAATTAACACTTTTTTCTGGAGATGCAGGGGCGCGTAGGTGCAAGGTACGCTGCAGCAAGTGCAGAGGAAAGAAATGGAAGGTCTTGCACACAAGGAGAGCTATTCTGAACTGGATTTCAAAATAAGTAGGCAGAGCCAATTGGGCCATCTGAGGAAAGATAAGCGATGTGGTTGCACTCCTCTCTACTTGTAAGAAAGAAGGGAGGCAGCGTGATTGTGTACATGCTGGAATCTGGACAGCTGGGCCTTTGGACATAGAAGGGCATATAATAATCAAGGCAGGAGATGATGAATATATGTTTGAAGACTTTGGTAGAAATGTAGTGGAGACAGTGGAGTCTGCTGGTTGGGGTGGTAAACGTACACTTGCTAAGGTGCATTTAACTATATAGTTGACCTCTGGCAATGGCTCTTGTTGGATGAGGGTATTCTTTTTTTTTTTTTTTTTTTTTTTTCTTCAAATGGAAGCAGGTATACTCCAAAGTTGTGCTGGTAGCACTCTTTTTCTTCCTTTTTATTTTTCTCCATTTCCAGTTCTTTTCCTCTTCCATCTAATGTTGGTTTTTTTGTTTTGTTTTTTTTTGTTTTGGTCTTATGCTCCTCAAATTTTTAGCCATTTATTTAGATGGAATCTGCATGGATACCACATTGCCATGATGACACCAAACAGCAGCTGGAAAATTGAGGAGGATTGTGCAAACCTTATCAGTTAGCATTGTTGCTATGGGTTACTATTGGGCATTAGCTCTGCTCAGATGGCAATTAATCTTAACTGTCTGAGATTCTAATTCTTCTATTTTGGTTTTGAATGGGTGGGAGAGGAGGAGGGAGAGAAAAGATTGTATTAGAACTATCTGGGATTTGAATTCCAAGACCGTGGTGATATCCATTTTTTTCTATAAGTGTGTCACGGATCACAGAACATGCTATGCCTTGTACTACTCTCTAGTATCAGGATTGCACTCTTCCTTTTGATAGGCCCTAGACCTTCACTTTACTCGAGGGAGTTCCGTGACTGGCACTCTTAGACTTGGTCCCTAGGCTTCAGTGCCCATTTCTCATTGTGCCTCTTTTAGCAGGGCCAGTTTGGCTTGGTTCTCTGCAGGAATCCTCTCTTGGGTGCTTTGTAACTGGAAAATCTATGCAGAGAAACTGTTCAGCCTTCTCAAAACAAAGTATGTATCAGTCAACAGGATACTAGTCACAGAAATGGGTTACAAATAAAGAAGGCCTATGTGCATGAATCTTACTCTGGGAACATGCAGTAGCTAACAAGGGACTCTGGAGGGCTGAGACATTACGACCACAGTCTAAAGCTCTGGACTGTGGGATCCTCTCTGTGAAGAGGGATGTCTGACATGGGGTGTGCGCTGCGGAGTGACTTAAAGCTAACAGTGACCAGTCACTACTCAGACCCAGGAGCTTCAGCAGTTGAATCCAAACACAGCAGCCTGGTGATCCACGAGAGGATGCTTAACCAGAGTTATAAAGGGACTTTTGCATTGTTAGGTTTATTATGAGACTATTACACCTTTATACTTGTTATATACTTGTTTATAGAATCATAGAATCATAGAATCATAGAATATCAGGGTTGGAAGGGACCCCAGAAGGTCATCTAGTCCAACCCCCTGCTCAAAGCAGGACCAAGTCCCAGTTAAATCATCCCAGCTAGGGCTTTGTCAAGCCTGACCTTAAAAACCTCTAAGGAAGGAGATTCTACCACCTCCCTAGGTAACGCATTCCAGTGTTTCACCACCCTCTTAGTGAAAAAGTTTTTCCTAATATCCAATCTAAACCTCCCCCATTGCAACTTGAGACCATTACTCCTCGTTCTGTCATCTGCTACCATTGAGAACAGTCTAGAGCCATCCTCTTTGAAACCCCCTTTCAGGTAGTAATACTTTATCATTGTCTTGTTCCTGTTTCTAGTGCAGTCATATGTCTGTTATTATTGACCAGTTTAGACTCTGATGCAGCTCTGAACACAACCTGGGTGTCCTTGTTTTCTTGCATATTGTGGCACTGAGCTTTCATCTGGTTACTGCTAATAGATCTGGATGTGTCAGCAGTGACTGAATTGTATACCAACAACCAGTGTGAAAACTCGAGTTTCTGATTTATGTCAGAAGTCACATATTTGCGCTAATAGATTTGGTGTCTTTTAGCACATCCAGATGTTAACTGTGACCAGATCCTATACAATTTTAACTATGGGGAAACTTTGATTCATTAGGTTCTTAGTAAATGTTATACATAGTTTGTGACTGTTCTCATCTGTAAAAAGAAAAGGAGTACTTGTGGCACCTTAGAGACTAACAAATTTATTTGAGCATAAGCTTTCGTGAGCCACAGCTCACTTCATCGGATACATTTGGTGGATCCGATGAAGTGAGCTGTAGCTCACGAAAGCTTATGCTCAAATAAATTTGTTAGTCTCTGAGGTGCCACAAGTACTCCTTTTTCTTTTTGCAAATACAGACTAACACGGCTGCTACTCGGAAACCTGTCCCTATTTTTTATGTATGCAGTCATGGTTTCCAGAAATTTTATTAGTGTTTCCATCGTAATAAATGCTGTAGACATTTCCTTCATCAGTTGTAATGAAAATCTGCACCAGGTTTAGAAAGGGTAGACTTGTAATGTCTTTAATGCTTTTTTTCTTTCTTTCTTCTTGCTTGATCTTCTGTACTATTCATTTTTAAGATCTTAGTGCTGGATATTTTGGTGACTTTTTCTCAAAGCCTTTCATATGCCAAATGTTTTGTGAGGATATCTGTAGATCATTTCTGTCATACCTTAGCAGCTGCTTTTTGGTGACTCAGGTATTGTACTGTAGTATTTAATTCTTCGGCTTTAGACTGCATGATTGAACATTAGCTCACAAGTAACGATTTATTAGGAAAGTTCAATCAAGAGCATATTAATTAGAATGAATGTTGTATATTTTTAGCTAGATGTGTAAACTTGAATTACTAGATGAGTAAAGTCTTGCTGCTTGACAATGCTGCAGAAAGGTAAAGGGTTCATTTGCAGAGCAGTGTGTGGATTTAAGTCAGTGATGTGCTGCTTATGTGGTGTTCGTTGATCTGGAAAAAGGCTTTGATAGAGTTTCAAGTGAAGTCATCTAGTGGGATATGAGGGAGAAAATGGTACCAAAACTTTGTGCGGCTTTTTCAAGCCACATATATAAGTGTAACATCACCAGTAGACATTCTGACTATTGAAACAGATGAACTGTCAGCAAAGGTGGGAGTGCACCAGGGATCAGTATTGAGCCCTTATCTTGTTTATCCTTGACCTGGATACTGTCACAAGGAACATAAAAGAAGGCCACTTTGGTGCATATTTGCAGATATCATTCTGAGCAGTGAAGAGAGAGTGTGGAAAAGAGGAACTTGATAAATGGGGCTATGTGTTAGAGAGATGTAATATTTTGAAAGACTGAATGAAATTACAACTAGAAATAATAAATGACTGACTCAAATGGACAGAGAGAAGAGGTATAGTATGTAACAAAAAGATACCAGTAAGATTAAAAGAGAAGGTCTCTATAAAACAGTGGTCTGTCCAATTGTAATATGTGGTGCTGAGTGTTGAACAACAGCAAAGAAATGATCTCTTCCACAGAAATGTGAATGTTGAGGTGGATGATTGGTGTAAGCAAGAAAGAAGACCATATGACAAATGTGTGTGTTAAAAACATGCTCAAAGTAACGTCCATAAATGGAAAAAATGAGGGAATGCAGGGTCAGATGTTTTGACCATGCAAAGTGCAGTCCTGACAACTATGTGGGTAGGAGTCCAACAGATCAAGGCTGAAGGAAAAAGACAGAGGCTAACCCAAGAAATAGTGTTTTGATATCTTAAAGGAAGACCTTGATGAGTTGGATCACAGAAAACCCCCTTGGGGCTGCCAACTGATGTGCCAAGACTACTTCTGCCCCTGCCTTCCCTGCTAGCTTGGGACTCCAGAACTCTGCCTGATTGTGCCAGACACGCTTGCCGACTACAAACAGACCCAGGTCTGAACCACGTCCCACAAACTGCAGGCTTAACTGAAAGCAGCTTAAGAAGCGTTCCTGTCTCTAAGACTCAGATTCCCAACTCCCAGTGGGGTCCAAACCCCAAATAAATCAGTTTACCCTTTATAAAGCTTATACAGGGTAAACTCATAAATTGTTCGCCCTCTATAACACTAATAGAGAGATGCACAGCTATTTGCCCACTCTCTCCCCTCTCCCCCTAGGTATTTAATACATACTCTGGGTTAATTAATAAGTAAAAAGTGATTTTATTAAATAGAAAAAGTAGGATTTAAGTGGTTCCAAGTGATAGCAGACAGAACAAAGTAAATTACCAAACAAAATAAAATAAAACATGCAAGTCTATGCCTAATAGAGTAAAAAAGTGATTACAGATAAAACCTCACCCTCAGAGATGTTCCAATAAGCTTCTTTTACAGACTGGCCTCCTCCTACTCTGGGTCCAGCAATCACTCTGACCCCCTGTAGTTATTGTCCTTTGTCCCAGTTTCTTTCAGGTATCCTTTGGGGTGGAGAGGTTATCTCTTGAGCCAGCTGAAGACAAAATGGAAGGGTCTCCAGGGGCTTAAATTGACTTTCTCTTGTGGCTGGAGACCCCCTCCTCTCTCCTATGCAAAGTCCAGCTCCAAGATGGAGTTTTGGAGTCACATGTTTGAGTCACATGTCCATGCATGACTCAGTTTTTACAGGCAGCAGCCATTGCACACATGCTGTCTTGAATGTCTCCAGGAAGACTTTTTATGGGGATTGGAGTCTTCCAAGATCCATTGTTCATTAAGCTTTTCTTGACTGGGCACTTAATTTGCACATTCCTTTCTCAAGATGCTGATCAAATACTTTACTAAGGCTACTTAAAATCAAGCAAGTACACAGCCAATATTCATAACTTGGAGTACATAAATGATGCATGCATACAAATAGGATGAATGTATTCATTAGATCATAACCTTTACAGAGATTTGTTACATGGCATATGTAGCATAAAACATATTCCAGTTATGTCATATATATTCCCTCAAAGCATTATGGGATGCAATGTCACAGATATGTTAACATATGGTTTGATAGAGATTATGGCACTGAACAGAGCACTTTGCTGCCAGGAGATTTGTAGCATGGACATGGCTTGATGGGTTTAACACAAGAAAGATTGGCCGCCAATATATTAACAAGAGGCTTCTACAAAAATCCCTCCTTCTGCCCCATAAGGAAGCCGTGCACATCAGGGTGAAAATGTTGGTAGAAGGTGTTGATATGAGTGAGGGACTGCGTGATCTGTTTCAGTGGTTCTCAGCATTTTCAGACTACTCTACCCCTTTCGGGACTCTGATTTGTCTTACATACCCCAAGTTTCACCTCACTTAAAAGCTACTTGCTTATAAAATCAGACATAAAAATACGGACGTGTCACAGCACACTATTACTGAAAAATTGCTTACTTTCTCATTTTTACCACATAATAAATCAATTGATTGGAATATAAATATTGTACTTACTTTTCTGTGTGATACTTGAGCCTGTTTTTCACTTATGAGCCTTGTCATTTTTGGAGGCAGTGAAGTGACAGCAACAGTTATGTTTTTCTCCATATTGAGTCTATTTCTACTCTTTGTCTTGATGGCATTATAGCAGAAAATGAGACTTCACAAAGATATGTTGATCCAAAAAATAATAAACATCCAAAGAATCATTCCCAAGTTCAGTGAGCTCTTTTTGTAATAAACACTAGGACTGGGTTAGTATTGAGTCATTAACTTAATTTGCAGATCATGGTCTGAGGACAGCTCAAGAAGATTTTCTTGCTGACTGGCAGTGATGTTACTATTTCTAACATCTGACAAAAGGAATGGGTTTCCTCAGTCAAGTTGAGCTGAGTTGCGTTGAATGTTGGGGAAATATGACTTGAATTCAGATGTCAAGTGGGTCGGATGATCTACATTTGAAGCTTCAGGTGCTTTTGTAGAAATAGTTGAAGTTCTTTTCATTTTAAGTTGACAAGTCTGGAACTCAGAAAACTTCCTTTCAGAAAATTCTGCTGGCTTATCCACATGCACAAGGTGTTTTGTCTTCCAATGTTGTTGCAAATGCACTGGCTTCATACTGTTAGTTTCTCCAAAAAGCTTGAGGTGGATCGCTATTTCTAAATGTGAATTCAAAAGCAATATATTCCTACTGCTGCTTCCAACTCCTCATTTTAAAAATCAAAACATTTTTACATCGCAATCATATGCAGGCCATGACAACTTCAATGTCATTAACTTGCTTGCACACATCAGTAAATGACACACAATGCATGTCTAATACACTGTGTATACGCACTTTCTGTTACCGTATAATAAATAGAACAGAATCAACAAGTCATTGTATGAAATTTTAGTTTGTACTGACTTTGCTAGTGCTTTTTATGTAGCCTGTTGTAAAACTAGGCAAATATCTGGATAAGTTGACGTACCCCCTGGGATACCTCTGTGTATTCCCAGGGGTATGCGTATCTCTGGTTGAGAACCATTGATCTAATTTGTATTAACATTTTTTAAAGTTATTTTCTCAAGTCATCACCAAGGAAAGAGATGATAAACTTTTATATTACAATGCACTAAGCTAAAAATGTTTCTATTTTGTAACTGAAAAACAAATGGAGTCTATTGATAGTATATTGTAGTGTTCCTAGTCTGAAGAGAAGGTTGGGATAAAACTTTTAAAGAGGGATATGCTTTCCTGGAAGTTGTGTATCTTTTCAGAAATTGCTCTCTGTTAGGAATGAGTTGGTAATATCCAAAGAGGGTGAACTCTGGCTCCCGGAAAGTCACCCCAAATCTTTAATAGGGCAGTATAATATTAGCAGGTGGTTCCTGGGAACTACTTCTAGCACAGCAGTGATTTAGGTGCACAGTTCTTATTTACAATAACAGTCTTAAGTTTCTGATGATGCTCTGAAATGAGCCTCACAGGGACCAATCGGCATAACAGCAGTAATAAACAAGATATTATTTATATATAACAGTAATGCCTAGAGGCACCACTCAGGACTAGGACCCCCACTGGAATAGATGATATTTTAAAACTTGGTCCTTGGTCCCTCCCTCCCAGTTTACACTTTGAAGCCCCCTGTTACACAGTTTTCAGAGTAGCAGCCGTGTTAGTCTGTATTCGCAAAAAGAAAAGGAGTACTTGTGGCACCTTAGAGACTAACAAATTTATTAGAGCATAAGCTTTTGTGAGCTACAGCTCACTTCATCGTATGTTTTTTCCACCAAATGCATCCGATGAAGTGAGCTGTAGCTCACAAAAGCTTATGCTCTAATAAATTTGTTAGTCTCTAAGGTGCCACAAATACTCCTTTTCTTTCTGTTACACAGTGTGTGTGCAACTGTATGTTCAATGGAACTACGTAAATCTATCTTAGCCCTCAATTTTGCAAAGAAGTGATTTATGAAGAGTTGGGATAAAGGGATACAATTTGTGGGGGCGGGGGGTGTTTGTGTATGTATCTATATCTAATCCAGTCTCCTGTGCTGAGAAAGGACAAAGTAAACACCTGATAGGTGCCCAACCTATTCTTAAAAACCTCCAATGATGGGGATTCCATAGCTTACTTTGGAAGACTATCCCAGAGTTTAATTACCTTTATAGTTAGTTCTTTCAATCTCCCTGGCTGCTGATGAAGCCCATTACTTTTTGTCCTACTTCAATGGACATGGAGAACAATTGATCACTGCCGTCTTTATAACAGCCTTTAAGTAACTCAAGATTGTTATCAGGTCCCCCTCAGTCACCTTTTCTCAAGGCTAACGTGCCCAGTTCTTTTTAACCTTTCCTCATAGTTGAGGTTTTCTAAACCTTTTATAAGTTTTGTTGCTCTCTTCCGGATTCTCTTTAATTTGTCCACATTATTCTTAAAATATGACACCCTGAATTGAACACTGTTCTCAACTGAGGCTTCACCACTGCTGAGTAGAGTGGACGGTTACTTCGCATGTGTTGCATACAACACTCCTGTTAATACACCCCAGAATAGTAGCCTTTTTTTTTTTTTTTGCAACTTTGTCATATTGTTGACTCGTGTTCAATTTGTGATCCGCTATAATGCTCTGATCCTTTTCAGCAGTACTACCACCTAGCCAGTGGTTCCCCATTTTGTAATTGTGCATTTGATTTTTCCTTCCTAAGTGAAATACTTTGCCTTCGGACAACTGGCCTGAAGTCATCAAGATAAAGTTCAGTAATTTGTCAGTTGTTTTGAATTCTAACCCTTCTAGTAACTCCGCTCAGCTTGGTATCATCTTCACATTATATAATCATACTCTCCACTCCGTTATACATCGTTAATGAATATATTGAATAGTACCAGACCCAGAACTGACCTCTGTGTAACCCCACTAGATGGAACCTATTTGTTTGACAGTGAACCATTGATAACTGCTCTTTGAATATGGTCTTTCAACCAGTTGTACACCCACCTGCATTTCCCTAGGTTGCTTATGAGAAAGTCATATGGGACTGTGTCAAAAGCCTTATTCAAATCAATAGATATGTCTACATCTCTCTCCTCCTGCCCTTCCCCTCTTCTCTCCCCCTCCCCCCAGCCAGTAATCCTGTCAAAGAAAGAAATTAGGTTGGTTTGGCATGATTTGTTCTTGACAATTTGTTTAGTATCTAGTCACCATTAACCTTTTTAGCGAAGATGGAAACAAAATAGGCATTAAACTCCTCAGACTCCGTAATGTCAACCGTTACTACCTCTCCTTCCCCATTAAGTAGAGCACCTACGCTTTCCTTCATCTTTCTCTTGTTCCTAGTGTATTTATAGACCCTTTCTTATTGCCTTATACATCTAGTACCATTTTGCACTGTAGCTTTTCTGATTTTATCCCTACATGCTCGTGCTATTCTTTTGTACTCCTCCTTAGCAATATATGTGTTTCCACTTTTAGGATTCCTTTATTTAATTTCAGGTCATTAAAGAGCTCCTGATGAAGTCAGAATGGCCTCTTACTGTTCTTTCTGTCTTTCCTTTGTGTCTGAATAGTTGGCAGTTGTGGATTTAATATTCTCTTTGAGAAACTGATGGCTCTCTTGAACTTCCTTTTCCCTTAGATTTTCTTCCCATGGGACCTTACCTCTTACCAGTTCTCTGAGTTTGTTAAAGCTTTCTTTTTTTAATGTTCATTGTCCTTATTCTGTTGCTTACTCCTTCCTTTCCTTAGAATCATGAAATCTATTATTGCATGATAACTTTCACTCAAATTGCCTTCCACCTTCAGATTTGCAACCAATTCCTCCGTATTGGTCAGAATCAAGTTTAAAATGGCTGTCCCCCGGTTACTTCCTCCACTTTCTGAAACGAAACAAAAACTTGTCCCCCTATACTTTCCAAGAACTTATTGTACATCATTTCCCTATATTTGTCACTCAGCTGCAGGGCACTTAGTTGATATCCACCTTGGTTTCTTCGTTTTCACCTTTTAGCCAACATTTATTCATCCACTCTAGTCGCAATCCCATTTTTATACACTGTTCCATGTCTCTCCAGCATTCATTTCTTTTTTTCACCAGAGATCTGATGTTTTTGCACATGGCTTCTTCATATTCTTCCCTGATATTAGGCTCTTTTAGCTTGTCCACGTCATTCATCTTTGTTCCCTACACTCTTTTGTCATTTCAGCCTCCTTGATGCCAGCACTAACAATTAGATCTGATCTCCAGTATCTAAGAAGTCTTAGTTGAACACTTGGTGAATATTGGACTATAGAAACTGAATGAAGAATGGAAAAATAAATAAAAACATTCCGGCTTAGTCATTACCTAGACAAACAAGGGCTGCGTTTTCCTTTCTCAAACTGAGTTGTAGGTGAAAAGTATGTGATTAAAACGAACAGTACACGGAATAGGAAATTACAAGAAAGTTATACAAGTAGTTTAAAGACGGTATATGTTGGGGTGGTGGAAGATGTTAATGCAAAAGTATGATTTAGATGGGATATTGGCCTGGAGCAATAGACATATTTGGGCACTGGAAAGAAAACTAAAAAGGAGAGAGGCTACTACATTTCTGCCTGAGACACAACCTGGTTATAACGAACACACTATTTCAACACAGTTGCAGAGGAACTGGACTTGGATATCACTTGATAGGCATTCGAAGAACATGGTAAACTTGGTACTTGTGAATTGCAAATGAAAATTGTGGTGGTGGTTGTGCAGATGATTTGTGGCTGTTGTTAGAGCAGATACATATGTAGATTTACATTTTTTATCTTGCTCATCTATTAATTCTGCCCATCCACCTCCTTTTTTTTTTTTTTTTTTTTTTGTAAGTCCTCTATCTTACCTCTTAATCCCCTATCCTAGACCTTGGACTTAATGTGTAGAGTTGCATCATAAGGGGACAAATATCTTTGATAACTCTAAGAATCTCTGGCATTTTTAATATAATCTAGATTTGGGATATTGGGGCAAGACCCTCATGGCCTTTTATGCCAGCTCTCTGGAGTTGGGTTGGAACCTGGCTCGACTTTGGAGCCCTTCTGATGTGGGGGTTGGAGAGAACAGCAATGAAGTATTGTATGAAAAAAAATAATAATGCCATATGAATCCTGAGGCTTTAATCTTGGGAAAGTCAGTACATTCAGTACACTCATGCACGTGGGAATGACAATGTGGCTTATGTGACCACACAATGTTTTACTGTGTGTAGTAATACAGAATGTTACAGGCATCTCTGGTTATGAAAAGTGCAGTTCTTTACTATTGCAAGTGTAGAATGATCTAATAATGAAAGACCCTATTGTTAATGCTCAAGGGAAGTATTAAAATTCCCCACCACAATGTTAACTTTGGAATCTGACTTCACTGTGGTGAAATTCTCAGACTTACTACCAAATCAGCATAGATTTCTTTTCAAAAAAGAAATTATAAGCAAAAAAAAATGAAGATAATAGTGTAATTTATTTTTAAATCAGAGGTATGGGGAAACTCACTTTGTTCTGCTCCTGTAACAATGTTGCTAGATGGAACGTTATCTTCTGTCAAGCAGAGTTCTTGCTCATTATGGTGTCAGGTTCTCATAATCATTTTCCAGTACCTGTGATTTTCATTAACTATTTATCTTACCAACTAGTATCTATATGATAGCATATACATAAATGCATTCTGAGAACTATAGCTGGAGTGCAAGAAAGCTATAGTTCAGATTACTTAGTGGTTCCTATTCTGTGTGCTCAGTTACTTAAAACATTCCAAAGCTTTTACCTTGGTCGATATTTTCCACGTTTGATCTCAGCCCAACAACAAATTTTTTAATTTTTGGAATGTTTAAGTAAAAATAGTTCATTTTTTAAGTAGGAGAATGAGGAGTGAAGTAGAATACGTTTTCTTCCATTATTTATGCGTGGATGTATATAGACAAGATGCTGCATGTGTATCCAAAGCTGTAGGGGGGGAAATATGAAGTAGTATGGTCATAATTGATTGCCGTAGGGACTTAGGTTTACACAAGAGCTAGGGTTATAATTGTATACACAATCTTAATTTTGTCACTCTGATTTTTGAGTACTTAGCTGTGCAACTTCAGTTTAAGAAAACTTAAACTTTGATGAAATAAATATATCCTCCTCAGAAGCAAGCTCCCAACAGACCATGACACACCAACTCAAAGTGGCACCAGACACTGCCATAACAGATGCAGAACCATATCTTTGCTGCTAGTGAGCAATACTCTCCACAACACACTTTTCAAGATCCCAGGATCCTGCACGTGCCTATCACAACATGTGGTGTACCTCATCCAGTGCATCGAATGTCCCAACAACTGTGTGGATGGAACAAGACAATCGCTATGCTCTCGAACGCACTCTCAGAAAATTGATAAAAGTCAAAAGCACCCTATTGCCTATGGGCAAACGCTTTTTGCAAACCAGTCACACACATGACCCATTGATCCTCATCATCAAAGGAAGCCTCAACAACACTCAAAAATGAGCCTGGGAGCTTAAATTCATAATGCTGCTTAACTGTAAAAATCATGGACTCAACAGAAATACTGGATTTATGATTTATTGTGTATAGTCCATTGGTTCGACGATGATGATTTCATGCAATCTTTCTGTGGATTCTGGAGTGACTCTGAAGTCCAAAGTGTGACACGCATGCTCGTGAGCAGATTGGGCAGACAAAGTCATTGGTGAGCATCTTGGTGGCTATAGCAGTAGTATGATGCTTTTCCCTTGCAGCTAACAATCAATTATTTCTGTCCTCTTCAAAGGCTTGAAAAGCTCTGAGTATTGTGTGCTCCCATGCTCATCTATTTAACTCTGCCTTCTCAAGATCATTCGGTTTATTGCACCAAAGCATATGCTGTTCTTGATGCTGTCCTTGTAGTGCTGTCTGGCGTGGCCTTGATTTTGGTGTCCTTGTGCCAATTCTCCAAAGAAAATGTTTCTAGGGAGTTGATATTCAGGCATCCTAGTGACACGACCAACCAGTGTAGTTGGCCTTTAATCAGCGTGGCCTCAATGCTTACGGCATTTGACTTTTGGAGAACCTACAGGCAGGTAATTTTGTCCTCATAATGGCACGGAGAGACCACATATGGAAGGCCTCTAGCTGTTTGATATGCCATTTGTATGGTGTCCAGGTCTCTCAGCCATTGAGGAGAGATGTGAGCACAAAATTAATTATAAAATTTTATTTTTGTTGAGAGGATTATGTTGTGGGATTTCAGGTCTTTGTTACGTAACTTTCCTCATGACTGACAAACTTTCTGTATCCTATTCGTGATCTCTTTTGTCAACAGATCCATCATGGGAGATGTTGCTGCTGAGATAGGTAAAAGTGTCAACTTGATTTAGTTGGATTCCACTCATGGAGATGCTCGGGGATATGGCAGAGAGCGGTGAAGATGATTGGTGCAACACCACAGTTTTCTCCAGGCTGATTGTGAGGCCAAACAATTTTGATGTTGCAGCGAAGTGATCTACGATGCACTGGAGATCTCCCTCTGTGTGTGCTAGGAGGGCACAATCGTCCGCAAAGAGTGCTTCTCTTAGTCGAAGTTGGGTTACTTTTGGTTTTGGTTTTAGCCTTGTAATGAAGACTGAGCTGTTATGTCTGTATCTGATGTATATGCCTTTGTTGAGCCAGTGTGTAGCATGGTTGAGAATTTGGGTGAAGAGGTTGAACAGTACAGGGGCAAGGACACAGCCTTGTCTGACTCCATTTGAAATGGGAAAGGAGTCAGTGAGATCTCCATTAAAAGTACCTAACCTTGCATTGCCTCATGAAATTAATGATCTTTACCACTTTTGGTGACCAACCAAGTTTGCTGAGGATCACCCCAATCCTTCTCTATTGACTGTATCAAATGCTTTTGTCAGATCGATGAAAACACTGAATAGATTCAAGTTTTGTTCGATACGTTTTTCTTGTATTTGCCTGATACCGAAAGTCATGTCTGTGGTGCTACAACCAGGTCTGAATCCACACTAAGTCTCAGGTAGTTTGGCTTCTGAGACAGATGAAATCAGTCGGTTCAGGAGGACACGAGAAGATTTTTCCAGCAACAGATAGGAGAGAGATCCCACGGTAGTTATCACAGACCATTTTTTTCCACTGTATGCGTCTGATGAAGTGAGCTGTAGCTCACAGAGCTTATGCTCAAATAAGTTTGTTAGTCTCTAAGGTGCCACAAGTCCTCCTGTTCTTTTTACAGACCATTTTGCTGCCTTTATTTTTAAATATCGGAATAATTGTGGCATTTTTGAAGTCTTATGGCATTTCTTCATTGTCCCAGATGTCAGTAAGGGTCTTCTTGAGCGTTGTTGCCACTTTTGGACCTGCAGATTTATATATTTCTGCTGGTATTCCATCTCTGCCCAAGGACTTTCCTGAGCTCATCAAACTGGTTGCCTTTTTGTCTTTCTTCAGGTGAGGGTGGTGAGTCAATGTGGTGCTGAATAGGCTTTTGAGGTATCTGTTTAATAGCACTTCTTTCAATTGAGGATGGTCTGTTCAGTAGTAGGCTGAAATGTTCAACCCACCTCTGTTCCATGCCATGTTTGTATTTGGTGACGGTCCTGCTGTCAGCAATCATGAGCGAACCTGTGCCCACCTTTGAACGTCCATAGACTAGCTTCAAAGAATCAAAGAATTTATTTGCTTCATTTGTTTCTGCATGCATATGAGTGTCTTCTGCTGCCTTCTCCCACCATTTATCTTGTATTAAGCGTAGTTGTCTTTGTGCCTTGCTTCGCAGGTGTTTAAACCTCTCTCTCTCTCTCTCTCTCTCTCTCTGTGAGGTGGACTGAATATAATTTTGCCAGATTTGGAAAACCTCATTTTTTCTCTTTCAAAAGTAGAATCATAGAACGGGAGGGGACCTCGAGAGGTCATCTAGTCCAGTCCCCTGCACTCATGGCAGGACTAATTTATTTAGACCATTCCTGACAGGTGTTTGTCTAACCTCTTAAAAATCTCCAATGAGATTCCACAGCCTCCCTAAGCAATTTATTCCACTACTTAACCACCCTGACAAGAAGTTTTTCCTAATGTCCAACCTAAACCTCCTTTGCAGCAATTTAAGCTCATTGCTTCTTGTCCTGTCCTCAGAGGTTAAGAAAAACAATTTTTCTTCCTCCTCCTTGTAACAACCTTTTACATATTTGAAAACTGTTAGCATTTCCCCCGTCTTCCAGATTAAACAAACCCAATTTTTTTCAATCTTTCCTCGTAGGTCATGTTTTCTAGATCTTTAATCATTTTTGTTGCTCTTCTCTGGACTTTCTCCAATTTGTCCACAGCCTTCCTGAAATCTTGTGCCCAGAACTGGACACGGTGCTCCAGTTGAGGCTTAATCGGAGTGGAGTAGAGTGGAAGAATTACTTCTTGTGTCATGCTTATAACACTCCTGACAGTACTGTGATTTCCTCCTCATTTTCACCATCCAATGACTTATTACCACAATCTATAATCCACTAATCTACCTTTGTCCTATGACTGTAGAGGTATTAATTGCTCACTTCATCTTAAATGTTCTGCCTGCAACATGTGTTTATCTCATGGGTAGTCAGTAGGTGGACCGCAAGCCAAATCCAGGCCGACAGGTGCTTTTGAATGGACCCCAAAATCTTTTTATTTACTTATCATTTTTTTAAAATTTTCTCTCGAGTATGGACTATGACTATACCTTGACCAAGAAATTTGGACTTTAATCAAAAAATAAAAGAAAAAAAGACTACCCCATTTTATCTCTTTTTGTTAAATAATCTGACCTGAAGAAGAGCTCTGTGTAGCTCAAAAATTTGTCTTTCGCCAACAGAAATTGGTTTAATCAAAGATGTTATCTGATCCACCTTGTATGTCTCATGCTTTTTAAAGCTCCAGACCACAATCTGCTGTATTTGAAACTTTCTGAGAGTCCTATAATTTATTAATTTCAGAAATTGGTAATATTCTACCTCTGCTATTGTATGTCATTTGATATATACCATGAGCTTTAACATCTTATCAACAGCTGAGCAGCATCCAATTGTAACATTAGAGATTTCAGTTGCTATAATGCTTATCCGCAGCAAAAGTTTCAAGTTCTGCAGAAGGTAAATAGGCTTTGTACAATACTTATCTTTTAAATACATCTAGTGTATCCTGATCCAGAACGGATGCCCAGAGAACCATAACTTATTTCTGAAAAACAGAATACGATGGTGTTTTCAACTTCATGTGTGATCTCATAAGAACAATATACTAACTTCAGCAGTTTTTAATTCTGGGAAAGTGCCAGTAAAAATTTTTCTCCAGACATGTTGTGGATACTGTAGACTTAAAAATTATAGTCATGCTGCTTTGACAGTAGCCAAAATAATTACTTGACTCCTTGATTATACAGGATTGCTATTCTTAATTATATAGTGTTTGGCTATGGTTCCCAGATATGATTAGAGAATGTAGTAAAGTGTAAATTTGTAAATTACCTTGGAAGAATTTTTGTTTAGTCTGCTCTAGGGTTGCTTCCTCATAATTTCTCTCTTCTCCTTCCCTCATCACTTGTTAGATGAGTGTGGTTCTAGTATTAGTGAGTGTCTGTGCCTAGCTTTCACTATTTAGATTTAAACTAAACTGTCACCATAACAATTAGAGTGCTGTTGCCATTCATAGTATCACATACACAAAAATAAGACCAGTCAAAGTTGTTAATCCAGAGGGAGGTCTGACTTTTCATACTGTAGCTGCTCATACGTTCATTATTTTTCAGGAATTGATAGTAGATACAATGAAGGCTGTAGGGAGCTGGCCAACTACCTTCTCTTTGGTTTGTATAACCAGAATAACAATGACTTTGAGAAAACGGGGTTTCCTGAAGAAGTTCTTGATGGTGAGTAATATAATGTTAAGCATTGTATTTGCATACTTGCTTGTCAATGTCTAGGGCCCTACCAAACTCATGGCTATGAAAAATGCATCATGGACTGTGAAATCTGGTCTCCCCCCATGTGCTTTTACCCTAGAGTATACAGAATTCAAAGGGGAGACCAGTTTCTCAAACTGGGGGTCCAGGCCCAAAAGGGAGTTGTGTGTGTGTGTGTGTGTGTGTGTGTGGGGGGGGGGGGTCACAGGGTTATTTTAGGGTGGTTGCAGTATTGCCACCTTTACTTCTGTGCTGACTTCAGAGCTGGGCGGCCGGAGAGTGGCAGCTGCTGATTCAGGGCCCAGCTCTGCAGGCAGCAGGGCAGAAGTAAGGGTGGCAATACCATAGCCTTCAGAGTTGGATTCCAGGCCAGCAGCTGCTGTTCTGCAGCTAACCAGCTCTCAAGGCAGTGCCAGTGCCAGCAGCCATGCAGAAGTAAGGGTAGCAGTACTGCAACCCCTCCCCCCCGTACAATAACCTTGCAACCCTCCCCCACAACTCCTTTTTGTGTCAGGACCCCTACAATTACAACACCATGAAATTTCACATTTAAATAGCTGAAATCATGAAATACACCATTTTAAATATCCTAAAATTGACCAAAATGGACTGTGAATTTGGTAGGGCCCTATCAATATCCATTTTTTGAAAAATGAGGTACATAATTTCAGTAGCTCAGACATAGGTGAGAGGTTTATTGCAGGAGTGGGTGGGTGAGATTCTGTGGTCTGTGTTGTGCAGGAGGTCAGACTAGATGATCATAATGGTTCCTTTTGACCGTAACAGCTATGAGTCTATAGTTACACTTTGAGTTTTATGTACAGTTTAAAAAAGTTCATGAAAATTCCTGTGGGTGTGTATTGGTAAATCGTATAAAAATTATAGAGTTAATGGAATTGAAAGAGTATTGACTGAACTGAATACCAAAATTAACATGAAAACTTGGGTGATTAAAAGTTTTTAAAATATTCTTTGAACTAATATGTTATGTTGGGTTGAGAGGAGGAGGAGAAGCAAATAAAAGTAAGGAGCTCTTCTGTGAAGTATCTAATTTCTAAACTTGGGTAATAAGGTGGCTTTGCATATTGGCAACCTGTTTTCATATCAAGAAATAAAAAAAAAATCTTTTATGCTGAAAGGGTACATCAGGTTTCTGTCCCCCTTTTTTTCTTTGAGTGATCTCGATAATACAGTATGACCCCTTAAGAGTAATTTTCATACTAGAACAAATATGTCTGTTTATACAATATTATGTAAGTGCTTGACATTTTTTTTCAAAGCACATGGTGAGACAAGCTTGCAGATAAGAGGTTAGAATAGTCATAACCGTGTTGCTGAGAAAGAAAGTAATATGCTTTGGGGTGTTTTTTTTTTTTTTTTTTTTTTTTTTTTTTTTTTTTTTTTTTTTTCAAAAATGGGTAGCTGTATTAAGTGAAAGTGGGATTGATCTAGTAGCATTTTCCATCATGTATTTCTATTATGCTTTGCAGATATTTTTGAATTGGGTACTTGTAGGAAAAAAATTCCTGTTCAATTCCTTAGATTTCTGTGTAGATATAATTTAGATTTCTAGTTAATAGTTTGTAGCTATGAAGTTAAAGTAGTAATCTCTGATTTGACTCTTGTTTTGGTTATTGCAGATGTAATCATTTTAATAAAACCTGACAGTGTCCATCTGTATTGTAACCCTGTAAACTACAGTTATCTTTTGCCGTATGTGGCATACTGGAGAAACTTGCATTTCCATTGCCTGACTGAAAATGAGGTAAGTGAAGGCAGACTAAGTACACTGAGAGCTGCATGTATGTAACATTTCACTAGTGACTGAGACTGAGGTTTATGGTGTATATTTTTTTTTGCAAAGTTGCCTTTTCGATAAACTGCAGGCTGCTTTTTGATCCTAATGAGAAGCACTACATTTTTGTTTGTTTTCTTTTGTTACATTACACAGAAATAATGTATTATTGAACACTATGTGCTATTTTAGAGGAACAAATCAAACAAAGCTGAGGAATGGGTTTTTCCTTTGGTTCTTCCTCCCTTGACAGTGTCATTGACTTGGCAGAAATTGGTGGTCATGTCGCAAGAAAATAATATTTGTGGCATAAGCAAAATATAGAATCTGAATTAAGGACCACTGTGAACACTGAAATACCCAATAGTAGTTTTTAATTACTCAAGTCCTTTTGATATCAGTCCAAGTACTTGCAAGTGCAAGTAATTTAGAAGAGGAGGGAAAATATAAATCAGAATCTATGAAAAGCTTGGTTTAGTTTAACCATTTAAAGAAAAATTATATCTTGTTCTTTTGTTTATTTCAAGAAACTACTCCCGTCCCTATTCAAGTGATTGCAAGTTTTTCCATTAACTTTAATAGGAACAGCTTTGGGCCATGTCTTGTGATCATAGTAAATTAAGTGTCACTTTAAACACTATCCCTTTCAAATTCTGGTAGATTTAGCAAGAAGTTGATTTATCTTAAATTTCCACTCCTGCACTTGGATCCTTTGTGTCTCCATGAAGTGTTGGTTCATATGCACTAATGTGCTGGACAGCCTGGTACTTAACTGCTGAGACTGTCCCCTGGAACTATCCTGGACTGAGCCACTTACAACTGTGAACTTGTGCAGTAATACCTGGCAGCATGTAGCAACAACCTACATGTGGACATTTGTTATGGAGCATATCATCTGCTGATCTAGGTACTCAGAGTAGGAAGCATGTCACCTACTCCCACCCCCCCCAAACAGATCTAACAGAAAAGGGAAAAACTTGGCCAACACTGGGTCCAGAATCTCCTTCCCCCGACTAAGACCTCTCTTATACCCATTTCCTAACTACTGCGCTGAAATCCACTGGTGGAAAGAGGATTGACACATGGAGCTGGTAGCAGATTGGGGAAGAATGAATGGGAAGTGGTGGGCATCAACTTCTGGCTGCAGCCCTTTGTGAAGTTTCTAGAAGGGAAGAGGAGCTTTTTATTCCCTGCATAGGCTATTTTCTCTCCTCCCCTGTGCCTGCATGAAAGTGTGTGTAAAGGGTGGGAGGTGCAGTAGGTGGGTTATCTATATATAGGCTGGATCAGTAGAGATTGTTGAAAGGACAAATAGAAGGATATGAACAAGAGGATATAGGGAAAAGGAAGATTTCAAAGAGGAACTTTTGTGGAGGAAATACTCAAAAATACTTTTTTGAAGTTTTACTTTGATAATCTAATTACTAAAGTTGCCATGAATTCAGCCTTTTTTTCTCTTCTGTAGCTTAGAGGACATAGGCGACTCAACATTTTTTAGTTATTCTCATTGATCACAACCTAACTGATCTCTGTCACGAAAGTCTGATGTGACTACTGACACTGTCAGCTGCTTCTTTTTCCAGGGCTACGGAAAGGCAAATGAGTATAGTGTGAGCTTCAAAATTATTAGTCTGACGGCTTGGGCTGCAGTTTCATTCCAGAAGGCTGTAGTTTGTAAAAGGGGAATTCCAGTCTGACAGAGCTGGGGAAGCCCAGGAAATTTAGCTGTTCGCCTCAACTGCAAGAGGTGGCTGGATAGTGTGGGGTAAGAGGAACTCTGGGTAGAGAAGGAGTATGGATAAAGGGGGAGGCCCAGAAGCTGGCTGTGGAGCAGAGCTGGAGAGCAGGTTGAGCAGTGGAGGTTCTCAATATTTACCTTGTAACTTGCAGTTGGTGGAGAGAAGCAGACCCACTGTATGTCCTTCTGTCTTCACTCCCCAACCCCTACTTATTACATATATTTAGATTTATAACAAAAGAAATACAAAATGTACCTCAAAGTTTTTATATACTCTAGCTCTCTTTGATAGAAACTTTAGAATATAAGCATCCAGCTAAAATAAGCAGCTTACCCACATGACAAAACATATGTAACAAAATCTAAACGTTGACCTTCATCAGACTTTCTTCATAACAGCCCTAGTGAAGAGGTAGGCCTTCTGGCTGCCTGGAAGGTTAACACACCCAGGCTATTCCAAACCTAGGGTGGCAGTAGGTTCCAAAGCTGAGGGCCCTGTGCTAATTTACAGTAGTAATTAATCATGCACACCATGATAAATGTGCTGTGCAATTAGAAATATTTGAATCTGTTTAAGAAGATAAAGTGGGTTTGAAAAATATGCTTGCTTTGCTATTCTCTGATTCGTTTCATTGTGTGTGGTCTGCTCTGGTTAAGTATTAATGCAATCTCATGATGCTGATTCAAATTGCTGATTATGAACAGAAAGATGAGCCAAATGCCCTATTTGAATAATGTATAGTGAAATAAACTGAAAATTCTGAGGTTCCTTGTACTGTAAAGATGCTGATTTCTGGGGTACTGCCTATAAATGTCAACACAATGTGATGGACTTTAAAAAAAGTGTCATTTCTTCAAATGTCTATGGGACTGCCAGTTTCCTAGAGAACTTCTGGCTGTTCATAGGAGCAGTGAAATCTTGTCATCCTTCAGAAACCATTTTATATTGATTCTTTCTGATAAATGATCGCCTGTGGCTGTTTGTTAAAGTGTTTAGTAGTTTTTCTGTACAGTGGCATACCAAAGTATTGCCTAATTTAACTAAGCTTTTATAATAATAATTAATAATGGCAAAACTTTAAAAAGGAACATGTGGCTTGTGCATCTCTCATAGAATCTTGGCAAATTTAGTAAAAAGAAAAGGAGGACTTGTGGCACCTTAGAGACTAACAAATTTATTAGAGCATAAGCTTTCGTGAGCTACAGCTCACTTCATCGGATGCATTTGGTGGAAAAAACAGAGGGGAGATTTATATATGCACACAGAGAACATGAAACAATGGGTTTATCATACACACTGTAAGGAGAGTGATCACTTAAGATGAGCTATTACCAGCAGCGGGGGGGGAGAAGGAGGAAAACCTTTCATGGTGACAAGCAAGGTAGGCTAATTCCAGCAGTAAACAAGAATATCTGAGGAACAGTGGGGGGTGGAGTGGGGGGGAGAAATAACATGGGGAAATAGTTTTACTTTGTGTAATGACTCATCCATTCCCAGTCTCTATTCAAGCCTAAATTAATTGTATCCAGTTTGCAAATTAATTCCAATCCAGCAGTCTCTCGTTGGAGTCTGTTTTTGAAGCTTTTTTGTTGAAGGATAGCCACTCTTAGGTCTGTGATCGAGTGACCGGAGAGATTGAAGTGTTCTCCAAATGTTTTTTGAATGTTATAATTCTTGACGTCTGATGTGTGTCCATTCATTCTTTTTCGTAGAGACTGTCCAGTTTGGCCAATGTACATGGCAGAGGGGCTTTGCTGGCACATGATGGCATATATCACATTGGTAGATGCGCAGGTGAACGAGCCTCTGATAGTGTGGCTGATGTGATTAGGCCCTATGATGGTATCCCCTGAATAGATATGTGGACAGAGTTGGCAACGGGCTTTGTTGCAAGGATAGGTTCCTGGGTTAGTGGTTCTGTTGTGTGGTGTGTGGTTGCTGGTGAGTATTTGCTTCAGATTGGGGGGCTGTCTGTAAGCAAGGACTGACCTGTCTCCCAAGATCTGTGAGAGTGATGGGTCGTCCTTCAGGATAGGTTGTAGATCCTTGATGATGCGTTGGAGAGGTTTTAGTTGGGGGCTGAAGGTGATGGCTAGTAGCGTTCTGTTGTTTTCTTTGTTGGGCCTGTCCTGTAGTAGGTGACTTCTGGGTACTCTTCTGGCTCTGTCAATCTGTTTCTTCACTTCAGCAGGTGGGTATTGTAGTTGTAGGAATGCATGATAGAGATCTTGTAGGTGTTTGTCTCTGAGGGGTTGGAGCAAATGCGGTTATATCGCAGAGCTTGGCTGTAGACAATGGATCGAGTGGTATGATCTGGATGAAAGCTAGAGGCATGTAGGTAGGAATAGCGGTCAGTAGGTTTCCGATATAGGGTGGTGTTTATGTGACCATCGCTTATTAGCACCGTAGTGTCCAGGAAGTGGATCTCTTGTGTGGACTGGTCCAGGCTGAGGTTGATGGTGGGATGGAAATTGTTGAAATCCTGGTGGAATTCCTCAAGGGCTTCTTTTCCATGGGTCCAGATGATGAAGATGTCATCAATGTAGCGCAAGTAGAGTAGGGGCATTAGGGGACGAGAGCTGAGGAAGCGTTGTTCTAAGTCAGCCATAAAAATGTTGGCATACTGTGGGGCCATGCGGGTACCCATCGCAGTGCCGCTGATTTGAAGGTATGCATTGTCCCCAAATGTGAAATAGTTATGGGTGAGGACAAAGTCACAAAGTTCAGCCACCAGGTTAGCCGTGACAGTAAGTGTTCTCCTATCTTTCCACTTGGTCACAATGTTTTTGAAGTGACTGTACTGAACTGATGGAAAAGTGCCACTGAAAACATGTTTTATAAATAGTGATATAGCATAATAAAGAGACTTATTTTAAATTCTTACTTACCACCTTACAGAAGTATACTGACTGTATACTACATATATGATGCAATATGTTGACAATTGTACTGAAAAGCCTTAACGAGAGACCTTCCAGTGTCCCCCTGGAAACCAGGAAAGCTAGGTCTGAGGCATTTTAAAATCTAATTTGAGTAACTGACAAAGTCACTTGGGAACAGGTTTTGAACTGAAAGAGTATTCTCCAACTCCCTGAGGGAGGAGAAAGAGGGTTGTGTGAGAGGAATTTGGGCTGCATATTAAACTTTGTGAGAAAGTAGAATTAGGGATTGTTTAAAGAAACATGTTCTGGAATAACTACATTGATTTAATCCCCAGTGTAGACATACTACACCAGTTGGGGGGGGAGGGCGCGCGGGGAATAAGCCTGGCAGTGGTGTGAATTTGGCCTCGTATAAAGGTTTTGTGCTGGTGTAACTACATTGGTGCAAATCTTCCCGAACTTGACAGCCTTAGGAGCACAACTCCAAAACTGGCCAGAACTCTGCATGAAATCCTTGCTTTAAGTTTTAAAAAATGATCAATAAGTATTTTAATTTTTCCCATACTGTGAATAAAAATGGCTTTGTTTCGCTTGCCTTTTATGAAAAGTCTGCTTACACTTTCTTATGGTATTTCCATTTCCTCTTTTGCTTTAATCAGTGTATTATTCACTCATAGCTCTAAAGCAGGGGATCTCTCAACAGATTTTTTTGGTGGCCTCACAGTGTGGCTACCAACTCTTGATGGTGGCCACTCGGACAATTTTTCCTAAAATACTTAATTAACTTCAGGAAAAACAAATAAATTTGCACATGTACATGTCCAAATCACTGAAATTTCTTTATGTAGGGTTTTTTGCAGACTCAATACAAAATACAAAATACAAAAAATATACAGTTGTCTCTATTCTTTACTGGACCCAAACTGATTAGAAATAAATAAGGTGCTTTGCATGTTCTTATGTTTTGTTGTTTGTTTTGCTTTTTTGGTTGCTTGCTAGCCAGTAAGTCTGTTTCTGTGGAAAGTGATATCTGTATGTTTGTTAATATCACTTTTCACAGCCGTAGACTTGTTAGCTGGCTGGAAGGCAGTATAAAGTGATATGAACAAACATACAAATGTCACTTTTCACAACAGACTTGCTCAGCCCTGGCAAGCCAGGGGACAAATTAAGCCCTGGATGGGAAGGTGGGTAGGGAGGCAGCAGAGGCTGGGGCGAGTGATGTGGGGCTGGGGAGGCAGCAAGAGCCACAGGTGATGGGGGCTGGATGAGGAGGGGTGGAGGGAGGCAGCAGGGGCCAGGAGCGATTGGGGGTGGGGGTTGAGCCCAGGGCTGGCACCTGCCACTGCATGGCTGGGGCTGAAGCCCGGTGGCCTGAGCCCAGGCCTGGTGCCCACTGCCACACAGCTGCGGGACGGAGCGTGTGGAGGAAGCCTGGGGTCAGAGGACCCAGCAGAGGCCGGGGCGATTGGGGGGGGAATGTGAGCCCAGGGCTGGCAGTTGCTGCCATGTGGCTGGAGGCTGGAGCACTATCCCGAGGCCCCACGGCTGGAGCCCCAAACCCGCAGCCATGGGATGGAGCCCGATGCCATGCAGCCAAAGCCTGGGGCCAGAGCCTGCCACTCCAGGGCTAAAGCCCGAGTCCCACTCCTCCCGGGAAGGTGGCGAACTCAGACTGGCTGCCTGCTCTTCTGGCATTTGTGGCTCCAGAGGGGAGCAGGTCCCAATCCCTGCTGGCAGATTGCCACTGCTTTGCACCTCCCCTTTCCCCCCAGTCACCACCCAGGAGATTTGAGAAACGCTGCCCTAAAGTGTTAAAAATAGTAAGCCTCTCTTAATCCCCCAACCATGCTACTATAAACATATATAGTAGCGGAATCAGGAAGACCAGATTGTCTAGTGGCCAGAGCAGGGGAGTAGTGTTCAGAATTCTAGGTTTCATTCCCAGTTCTCAGAGTAGCAGCCGTGTTAGTCTGTATTCGCAAAAAGAAAAGCAGTACTTGTGGCACCTTAGAGACTAACAAATTTATTAGAGCATAAGCTTTCGTGAGCTATAGCTCATGAAAGCTTATGCTCTAATAAATTGGTTAGTCTCTAAGGTGCCACAAGTACTGCTTTTCTTATTCCCAGTTCTGCCACTCACTTGCTGTGTGACTGGGGGCAAATCATTTCACCTCCCTGTTCCCGTTTCATCATATGTAAAATGGTGGTAACTGTTTTTCTCTCCGTAATCTTCTGTGGTAAATAACTAGTAAAGAGTCTTGAAATTCTCCAATGAAAAGAATACCTTGCACTTAGAGCTCTTTCATTATTATGTGCACGTTTCCACGCAAACATGCCTGTTGGTCTTAACTGTCCATGTTGTAGTAGGTGGGGGGTGGAGAGAGAGACTTTCTTGGAAATTGAGAGTGACGTATTCATGCTTTCTCCTGCGTAGCCTTGTTAAAACATGTTCACTTTTGCATTTTAGTTTTTGCAAACATTATGCTTTGGCCTTCATTTGTTCATACTATGAGAGCTAAAATCTCCAGAGTATAGTTGTTAAATAAATAGCTTTAGAGAGCCTTTGTTACTGTACAGAATAATGTAGTGTATGATCAGCACTGGTTATGCAAAATGGCAGTTGTCACCTTTATTGAAAATGTATTTTAACTGTAAAGATCTCCAGCCAAAAAATGTTAGGTTTAATAAAACTAATTTTAAATCACTCCTGTCAGTATGAAGATGAAGAAACTGCAGAGGAGTTTAAAATTGCCAGCTTCGTAGACATGGTTCGAGATTGTAGTCGAATTGGCATTCCTTACAGCTCCCAAGGTGGGTTAATATTGTATTACTTCACTGTTTTGGTGAATTCTTTGATCATTATTTGTCAGAATAGAAGTATGACATTGTAACAAAAATAAGTTAAAATATCTCTGGAAGCTCCTTTTTATTGCAAGTGAGGCTGATAATACATGAAAATGAGACGGATAAATTATTACTTTATATCCGGCTTTGGATTTCTTAGAATCTGAGCCTTTATCTATTGAGGTTTTTATTTTCTCTTCTGAGAAAATAGTGTGTGTGTGCACTCTGCATAGTGAATGCTCATAGCCTGAGGCAAGACATACTTTACATGCTGGCAAAAGTGTTTGGCCAAGTACAGAAGTTCTCTGTTCTGACAGGGGCTTCAGATAAATACACTTTTGTATAAGGAAAGAATAAATTTTTTTTATTCAAGCTTCCTTTTTTAGAACAAAAAAAAAGCTGGACTGCATGATTTCCTGTATGATCTGTTGCCAGACTTGCACGCTGAACATTTTAATTTTATATTCCTTCATAAATGTGTTCGGGAATGGAAATGGCATACAGTGTGTGGTGCAAAAATACTGCAATGCACTTGCTCTGTAATGATTGACTTTAAAAAAAAAAACACCAAAAAACAATATACTGTTCCAGAAAAATCTTTGAGCTATGTATTTACCATAAGTCTGGCTTTCTGTTGACAGCTGGTAACCACTGTTATGGTTGCATTCCATATTCACCTCTAGCTCTCCTCTATTTGATGCTCATAACTCACATTTCTTTTGTATGAACATTTTTTTCTTGCTTGGTCTTGACAAAAGGTGAAATTTATTTGCAAACTTGTGCAAAGTCAGTTCAAACAGTTGTGTTATGTGAATATAGAAAACGTACCTCTCCTATACTGTACTTTCTGATAAGAAAATTTGCACTCACAACTGAAATATCAGAAGTTAGTAACTTTTAAACTTGTTGCTTAAATAATCATCCATCCTTAAAAGTGGAAGATGCAATAGTTTTCAAGTCGTAAATATATGAAGAACCATTGTGCTAGTTTGAGTTAAGGATGCACTTTTTCTTGCAGAGTTCCTAAATTCTGCTGGACAGTAGTCACTCTCCAATTCAAGCAGTTTATAAGCTCCACTGATAAACTTATGCACTCATTAAGCTCACTAGCTTTATTTTTTTTACTTATAAAAACAGAATTTAGATGAAAAAAATTGCATAAAGCAACGTTTAGCATAAGTGACTGCTTGAGAGGAAATTCAAAAAGTTAAGCTTTACTTCCTCTGTGGTATTTGGCATTTTATCATACAATGTGTCACTTATAGCAGGGGTTCTCATTCTTTTTGAGGGCCCCCCCAACATGCTATAAAAACTCTATGGCCAAACAACTACTTTTCTGCACATAAAAGCCAGGTCTGGTGTTGGGGGGTAGCAAGCAGGGCAATTGCCTTGGGCTCCATGCCACAGGAGGGCCCACAAAACTAAGTTGCTCAGGCTTTGGCTTCAGCCCCACATGGCAGGGTTCAAGGCCTTGGGCTTAAGCCCTGCACAGCGGTGCTTCGGCTTTCTGCCATGGTCCCCAGAGAGTCTAACATTGGTTCTGCTTGGTGGACCCCCTGAAATTTGCTCGCGGCCCTCCAGGCAGCCCTGGACCCCTGGTTGAGAACCGCTGACTTACATTTCTGGTTTCCTTTGCTTATTTACACTTTGCTTCATAGGCCTAAAATTCTACAAAAACATTTCAATGTGAATAGTCCTATTAAGTTGAATGGGACTGCTCATGAGTGTAAAGTTAGCCATCTGCTGAAGAATTTTGTGAGACTTGGACCTCAGTCTTTTTCATAAATTGTAAAGGACATACAGCATAGTCTAACTAGTGTTGTGGGAAAAACATTAAACATTCTGGAAATTCTGTAATACTGAATGTTGTTTCTCAACTTCACCAAGTTAACTTTACCATGTTAACTTTTTCATGCAATTAATTTTTAGTCCACCTTCCCTCCAATCCCCCAAAAGTATATTGGAATATTTTCCAAAAGTAGAATACTGCGTTACATAAACTATTTTGCTTCTTAATTACATATACAGTCTATATTGTAGATCTTACAGCTAGTTCTGTATTCTTCCTTTTGTATCTAAGATCAAGAGATTGCTTTCTTTGACTTTCAGTTGAACTCTGCTTTTTTGTAACAAGCACAGTGAAACTACAATAAAAGCTGTGTTATCCAGCCCTGTACCAACTGGAAAGCTCTCTAAACCAGCATTTCTAATCTTCATAGAAAGTCTGGTTTGTAGTCCTGTTGGTGCAGGGCCGGCACGCTCCCTACCTGGCTCCACATGTCTCCCTGGAAGCGGCGACATGCCCCTGCTGCTCCTAGAGATTCGGCATGTGGGAGGGGTTGCAGGGTTGAGGCACGGAAAGAAGTGCAGGCTCTGGAAGTGAGTTTGGGTGCAGGAGGGGATTTGGGGAAGGGGGTTGGGGTGTGGGATGGGGCTCGGGGTGCTGGATCTGGGGGGCACTCACTTCTGGCAGCTCCCCACAAGTGGCGACCTGTCTTGTCCGCTCCTAGGCAGAAGCACGGCAGGCAGCTCTATGAGCTGCCTATGCCCACAGGCGCTGCCTTCCGCAGCTCCCATTGGCTGTGGTTCCCAGGCACCACCCTTTCCTCCAACAAGCCAGATGAAAAAACTTTTGTTGTGTGTGTATATATAGAAAGAAATATTTCAAGTCATTTGTTAGACCCTCAGAATAAATTTGGCACATTATAAGGAAGGTGAGATATATTAAACTGATGCTTTATTATCGTAATTTAACTTTTTTTGTGAAATATTTGATTCCTATAGGTCATCTACAGATATTTGATATGTTCATTGTAGAAAAGTGGCCAGTAGTGCAGGCCTTTGCACTGGAGGGGATTGGTGGCGATGGCTTCTTTACCATGAAATACGAGGTATGTATGAAGCAAGTACTTCAGTTTGTTATTGTTAAGGCTAAGATTTTGTCACGGATATTTTTAGTAAAAGTCAGGCACAGGTCACGGGCAGAAAAATAAAATTAATGGAAGTTATGATCTGTCCGTGACTTTTACTAAAAATATCCCTGACAAAATGGGGATCTGTGGGTCCCCACACCCCTGAAGCAGGCAGCTGCCCAGGGACTAGGAACCGCCTGCAGTTAAAAATTATCCTCATTAGAATATTTAAAAACATTTTTAATACTTATAGTTATTCTGTTCTTTTTCAAAAGCAACTCAGACTTTTAATAAATATTTCACAACTATTTAATGATTAATAATCACCTCAATATTTTGTGATGATACAAAGGTGGCACGTTTCATAATGCTATTATGCACAGAACTCTGTTAATGCACTTACCTGTAAATGACAAATTAATGGAAACCATGTCTTAGAAGGCAATCTATTGCCATATTCAATGAAGAGAACGATTGAAATGACTAGATTAAGCAGTCATAAGAAACTTTCAATGTTGTGTTTTGGGAGACTCTTTGAAATATTTCAAAGTCTAGAAAGCATTTAAAATGTCAGTGTCTTTTTGAATGATTATAGCTCCATATAGACTAACAAATTTATTAGAGCATAAGCTTTCGTGAGCTACAGCTCACTTCATCGGATGCATTGCTGTAGCTCACGAAAGCTTATGCTCAAATAAATTTGTTAGTCTCTAAGGTGCCACAAGTACTCCTTTTCTTTTTGCGAATACAGACTAACACGGCTTCTACTCTGAAATATAGCTCCATATGTATGTTTACCTATGGAGGAAAACATTTTAATTCGTGTTAGTGCCAGTTAACTTATAACTTGCTTTAGCTTGGTACTGTCTGCCTTTCTGACCATTCACTCATAATAAGGAGTTGCCTTTTCTGCAGTTCTAGCCATTTGGAATTGCTTTCTTGTATTGCTCTACCATTATGACTCAATCTTTTTTTAAATCTTAACTGCAAATTTGTCTCTTCCCCTTAGCTATACTTGTTAATGTCTCTCTTCTCTGCTCTTAATTAACTCTATTATATTTAACTCTGAAAAGCCTTTTAGGATACCGTTTGAATGAAAGAAGCACATAAGACTTAAATATGTTACATACTATCACTTAATGTGAAGGAGATGAATTTTCTAGGTTGGGTTATCCAGAATTTTTAAATCTTATCCAGTCTTGAATCTGAAACGCTTATGCCATTGGTTGAGTGTTTCAGATTCATACAAACTGTTGAAGCAGGCTGGAGGTCAGACTTGTAAAACTGCTCCGGCACCCAGCAGCTAATCAAGTGCTTGAGTGCTGCATAAATCTATGCATGTCACACTACCTACAGTATTTTCACAGTAAAAAGATATATATATTAAAATGTTTTGCAGTTAATGGATGTTAGCATGGATCTGTGGAAAACATACAGCAAAATGGATCCTGTTTCCCTGGAGGACTTGCTTTTTGAGGTAATGCCGTTGAAATTTTTTGAACTAACTCATGACAAGTCTTTGACAAAAAATGTGCATTTACATTGGTGTCTAACAAAAAAAAAAAAAAATGGTTTGACTACATCAGCCAAAGCGTGGACTCCCCATACTGTGAGGGTGTTGCAGTGTGTTCTTTGGAAGTTTTGTAACTTCTGTGGAATTAAAGACACTGTGTTCTTTATCTTATCAAGTCTATAGAGAGAATTCCCACAATAGCGTGAATTGACTATATTCTTTGCAGGTCACAACACTATATTCTATGTATGTTCTTGACACCAATCCTTCAGTGCATATTAAAAGAGTAGTGTGTGGCAGCAAAAACATTGTGTTACAAAACAACAATTTTCTTATTATCCTAATTGATCCATATTGATTCATACCTACTTAATAGTTTAAAAACAGATCAACAGTGACACATAGTGACCACAGGCAATTTTTATAATACATTTGTTTGCATTTCCCAGTAAACTTGTTTTCTAATGAGGTGGTCTGATTTTAAATGCCTAAAACAGTTTGAAGTTGGTGGAATATATGCTTCTAGAATAGTAATGCCTTTGGTAGTTAGTTTAGTTGACAAACATCAATATGAGAAGCTTAGTATTGCCTCTGCTAAATCGAATTTGAATGCAATTTGAGATGGATTATGTATATATTTTATAATTGTTCTGTCTAATTTTCTCCTGTTTTAATGCTGTTTACCTAAAACTGAAATGAGTTTGACTCTCAGGCAGTTGAAACAATTTGTTGTTGTTGTTGGTCTTGATGTTTATCTCTACAATCATAAATGTGGACAGAATACTCAGGATTAATTGTAGCTAAGTTTGTGTTTTATATGGAGTTTACAAGTTTACATTTGTGCATTTTTAGAAATTGGTGTGCTGTTGAAAATTACCATATTGGCATTTTAATTATGTCATGCATAGAACAGAAACAGCAAACGTAGAGACATGAGTAATTTCCTTATGATTCTCAGGCAGCATCCTCTACGATTATGAAGCCTGACCACTTGTAGGGTTGAGAGTGTACAGTAATTCTTACATACTCTGTTCTCGTCGTCTTGGTTTATTCAGAGATTCATAGATACTAAGGTCAGAAGGGACCATTCTGATCATCTAGTCTGACGTCCTGCATAGCGCAGGTCACAGAATCTCACCCACCCACTCCTATGAAAAACCTCACCCATGTCTGAGCTATTGAAGTCCTTAAATCATGGTTTAAAGACTTCAAGGAGCAGAGAAGCCTCCCTCAAGTCAACCATGCCCCATGCTACAGAGGAAGGCGAAAAACCTCCGGGGCCTCTCCAATCTGCCCTGGAGGAAAATTCCTTCCCGACCCCAAATATGGCAATGAGCTAAACCCTGAGCATATGGGCAAGATTCACCAGCCAGATACTACAGAAAATTCTTTCCTGGGTAACTCAGATCCCATCCATCTAATATCCCATCTCGGGGGATTAGGCCTATTTACTCTGAATATTTAAAGATCAATTACTTACCAAAATCCCATTATACCATCATACCATCTCCTCCATAAACTTACCAAGTAGAATCTTAAAACCAGATAGATCTTTTGCCCCCACTGCTTCCCTTGGAAGGCTATTGCAAAACTTCACTCCTCTGATGGTTAAAAACCTTCATCTGATTTCAAGTCTAAACTTCCTGGTGGCCAGTTTATACCCATTTGTTCTTGTGTCCACATTGGTGCTGAGCTGAAATAATTCCTCTCCCTCTCCTGTATTTATCCCTCTGATATATTTATAGAGGGCAATCATATCTTTCCCTCAACCTTCTTTTAGTTAGGCTAAACAAGCCACGCTCCTTAAGTCTCCTTTCATAAGACAAGTTTTCCATTCCTCGGATCATCCTAGTAGCCATTCTCTGTACCTGCTCCAGCTTGAATTCATCCTTTTTAAACATGGGAGACCAGAACTGCACACAGTATTCTAGGTGAGGTCTCACCAGTGCCTTGTATAACGGTACTAAAACCTCCTTATCCCTACTGGAAATGCCTCTCCTGATGCATCCCAAAACCGCATTAGCTTTTTTCACAGCCATATCACATTGGCAGCTCTTAATCATCCTATGATCAACTAATACTCCAAGGTCCTTCTCCTCTTCCGTTTCTTCTAATTGATGCGTCCCCAATTTATAACTAAAATTCTTGTTATTAATCCCTAAATGCATAACCTTACACTTCTCACTATTAAATTTCATCCGATTACTATTACTCCAGTTTACAAGGTCATCCAGATCCTCCTGTATAATATCCCGATCCTTCTCCAAATTGGCAATACCTCCCAGCTTTGTATCATCTGCAAACTTTATTAGCACACTCGCACTTTTTGTGCCAAGGTCAGTAATAAAAAGATTGATTAAGATCGGTCCCAAAACCGATCCCTGAGGAACTCCACTGGGAACCTCCCTCCAACCTGACAGTTCGCCTTTCAGCAGGACCCGTTGCAGTCTCCCCTTTAACCAATTCCTTATCCACCTTTTGATGTTCATATTGATCCCCATCTTCTCCAATTTAACTAATAATTCCCCATGTGGCATGATATCAAATGCCTTACTGAAATCTAGGTAAATTAGATCCACTGCATTTCCTTTATCTAAAAAATCTGTTACTTTTTCAAAAAAGGAGATTAGGTTGGTTTGGCACGATCTACCTTTTGTAAAACCATGTTGTATTTTGTCCCATTTACCATTGACTTCAATGTCCTTAACTAATTTCTCCTTCAAAATTTTTTCCAGGACCTTTCATACTACAGATGTCTAACTAACTGGCCTGTAGTTACCCGGATCACTTTTTTTTCCTTTCTTAAAAATAGGAACTATATTAGCAATTCTCCAATCATTTGGTACTACTCCTGAGTTTACAGATTCATTAAAAATTCTTGCTAATGGGCTTGCAATTTCAGGTGCCAATTCCTTTAATATTCTTGGATGAAGATTAGTCCCATTAAGCTGTTTCAGTTTCGCTTCTACCTCAGATATGGTAATATCTACCTCTATATCCTCATTCCCATTTGTCATGCTACCATTATCCCTAAGATCCTCTTTAGCCTTATTAAAGACTGAGGCAAACTATTTGTTTAGATATTGGGCCATGCCTAGATTATCTTAAACCTCCGCTCCATCCTCAGTGTTAAGCGGCCCCACTTCTTCTTTCTTTGTTTTCTTCTTATTTATATGGCTATAGAACCTTTTACTATTGGTTTTAAATTCGCTTTGCAAGGTCAAACTCTACTCGACTTTTAGCCTGTCTCACTTTATCCCTACATGTTCTGACTTCAATTAGGTAGCTTTCCTTGCGGATTCCTCCCATCTTCCACTCCCTGTATGCTTTCTGCTTCTTCTTAATCACCTCTCTAAGATGCTTGCTCATCCAGCTTGGTCTACAACTCCTTCCTATGAATTTTTTCCCCTTTTTTGGGATACAGGCTTCCGATAGCTTCTGCAGCTTTGATTTAAAGTAATCCCAGGCCTCCTCTACCTTTAGATCCATAAATTCTTCAGTCCAATCCACTTCCCTAACTAATTTCCTTAATTTTTGAAAGTCAGCCCTTTTGAAATCAAAAACTCTAGTTGCAGATTTATTTTTGTTAATCCTTCCATTTAGTTTGAACTGAATTAGCTCATGATCACTTGAGCCAAGATTGTCCCCTACAACCATTTCTTCTATGAGGTCCTCGTTACTCACCAAAATTAAATCTAAAATGGCATCCCCTCTAGTCGGTTCAGCAACTACTTGATGAAGGAATCCATCAGCTATCGCATCTAGGAAAATCTGAGCCCTATTATTATTATTACTAGCACTGGTCCTCCAGTCTATATCTGGGAAGTTAGTCTCCCATGATCACGCAGTTTCCATTAGTATTTACTTGATTAAAGACATTAAAAAGGGCTCTATCCATATCCAAATTAGATCCCGGAGGTCTATAGCACACCCCAAGCACTATCGTAGGAGAGGCTTTACTAGTTTTCTTCCCCAATGTAATTTTTGCCCAGACGGACTCTGTCTTATCCATTGCATCGCTTCTTATTTCTTTATATTCTACCTCATCATTGATATACAATGCTACTCCACCCCTTTTACCTTTGTTTCTGTCTTTCCTAAACAGCACATACCCTTCAATACCTGTAGTCCAGTCATGACTACTATTCCACCATGTTTCTGTTATCCCTATAATATCTGGTTTCACTTCCTGCACCAGTAGCTCTAGTTCCTCCATTTTGTTACCTAGACTCCTCGCATTGGTGTACAAACATCTTAATTTTTGCTGTTTGGCCTCGCTCACATTTTGTACCCTATTAGGCACAGTCATTCTACAGCCAGTATAACCTATTGACTAGTATCCACACCTCGCTCCTTATATACATTCTCCTACCCACGGCTGTATCCTTTCTTACCTTCTTTCTTACTTCGTCTTCCCTCTCAATGCTAAAATCTGGCGTGGAGATTTCCTGGACATCTCCCATCCATCTCCCCCTAATTCCTAGTTTAAAGCTCTCTTTATCAGTTGTGCCAGCCTTGATCCTAAAAGTCTATTTCCTTCCCTACTCAGATGAAGTCCATCCCGAGAGAACTGTCCTCTATCCGTGAAGGCCTCCCAGTGGCCATACATCCCAAAGCCCTCCTTATAGCACCACTGCTTAAGCCATCTGTTGACAGTCATAATCTTGTCACACCTTTGTTGCCCTTCTCTAGGAACAGGAAGGATCCCGCTAAAGATCACCTGAGCTTCGATTTCCTTAAGCATCTTCCCCAGCCTAGCATAGTCTCCCTTAATACTTTCCAGCGAGAATCTAGCCGTATCATTTGTTCCCACATGAAGGATAATTAGGGGATTCTTTCCCGCTCCCTTTAGGATCCTTTTCAACCTCACGTCTACATCCCATATCTTAGCACCCGGAAGACAGCACACCCTTCTATTCTCTGGATCAGCTCTAGTTACAGGCCTGTCTATTCTCAATAAAAAGAAAAGGAGTACTTGTGGCACCTTAGAGACTAACAAATTTATTAGAGCGTAAGCTTTCGTGAGCTACAGCTCACTTCATCGGATGCATCAAATGCATCCGATGAAGTGAGCTGTAGCTCACGAAAGCTTACGCTCTAATAAATTTGTTAGTCTCTAAGGTGCCACAAGTACTCCTTTTCTTTTTGCGAATACAGACTAACACGGCTGCTACTCTGAAACCTATTCTCAATAAAGAGTCCCCGATCACATAGACTTGCCTTTTCCGGGTGACTGCTATTCTCCAGTCTCTCCCCTGTTCCCTCTGGCTGCAAGTTCTTTCCATTCCTATTTTCCCTTACAATCTTCTTCAACCCATCCTGTATTCTTCTGGGGCTCATATTTGGTCTAGTCTCCCTTGACTCTTCCCCTTTTTCTATAGGACTAGCCTCTCTTCTCTTCTTCCTTACCCTTCCACCTTCAACAAGTATCTGCTGAGCCCCTCCTTCATTTTCCAGCTCTGCAAACCTATTCCTAAGATCTATTTCTCCTTCACTAGCCCGTCTTTTCCTCTGCCTGGTTCTTTGAGTCGCGTGTTTCCACTGACCACTTTCCTCACCCAATCTCCCCTCAAAATTCCCCAGCCCTGCTTCCATCCGTGAGTCTGAGCTTTTCCCTTCAGATACCTCATATCTTTGCTCCATCATCTGCTCAAACCCCTTCCTAAACTCAACCAGACTTTCCACCTGCATCTCCAAACCTCAGATCTTTTCCTCCATCAGCTCTATCAGACGACATTTCATGCAGAAAAAACTCTTACTGGTTCCCCCCTCCAGGATCATGTACATACCACAGCTTCCACATCCAGGCATCCTCAATGTGTCTTCCACTACAGGAGTCACTCCCACAGCTGCCTCCATATCTGTCATCTCCTTCCCATCTAAATCCTGTTAATCTGGGAACCACCCCCGCAGCAAAAGCAAACCCCAAACAAGCACCACAATCCAAACTCCCCTTCCAAATTCCCACTCAAACTCCCCTGTTTAGAGCTCTGTTTGCTAGCTCCTGTGCTGCTGCCTGACTGGCTGGCTACCTTTATAGGACCCCTAGTCAGAAGCCCCACCCCCTAAGCAGGGCTCAGCTGCTCTCCCAGCACAAAGCCCCACCCCCTAAGCAGGCTCAGCTGCTCTCCCAGCACAAAGCTCCTACACACACTAAAAATACAAAACCAAGTACAACTACCTTCTTCTCCAACAGAACTCCCTCTCAAACTCCCCTGTTTAGAGCTCTGTTTGCTAGCTCCTGTGCCGCTGCAGCTGTCTGTTGTTGTTGCTCTTGACACCAGAGTGTGAGGTATTAGCTGAGTTTTTGTTTTGTCATGTGGGTACCTGTCATTTAAAGGTTGTGTGGTTTGGTGGTTTGATGTTTGCGGTAGCACTTCGGGAATCCAGAGATCAGGGTTCCATTGTGGTAGACCCATGTAAAAACACAAGAAAGACATGATCCCTGGCCCAAAGTGTTTAAAATCTCATTAACCAAGTGGTTGGACTGAGACAGTCTCACTTCACATGTCATTAGACACCCCTCCCCCCCATTTCAAACTCTTGTTGTTAGGCTGCTGATTCTTTTTTAATATATGAAAGATGCAGGGTGGGATTTTCAGAAGTGCTCGGACTTTGCCTGACTCTGCTTCCATTGAAGTCAATAGTGAAAATCTAGCTGACTTCATTGGGAGCAGAGTTTGGTCCACATGATGAGTTTTTGGAAATTCCTGCCCCTGTTTCTTTTAACTCTAACAAAACTTTGATGCAAGAATTCTGACAACTCTGCTTGGTATTAAAACAATGAATTATGACGTATAGCATGTGGCATATAATCTTGCCCTGAATAAAGTAATGAAGTACTTTTCAATTATGCTATTTTAGAAAGCTAAAATATCTTATGTGAAAAGCTTTTGGTCTTGCTCATTCTTGCTGAACAGAGGTTTTCTTGCAGCTTATGGCTTCAATGTGTAGAATTCATGAATATCAGTCTGTAGTCATAAATAAACAATTAAGACATTAAATGGCCACATTAAAGTGTGTGTAAGGCTGTAAATGTTACTGCTCTGTCTAATTTGTATAGTTTTTCTATTGTTAGCACTGCATTAATGAAGCTGTAAGTGAATAGGCTGTATTGTCTTGTGCATAGCCTGTTGCTAAATTTATAATGTGGACATTAAAATATAATTTTAACTCATACCATTTTAAAAAAGAGCACACTGTCTCCAACCCACCTCCTGCCCCCATATCTTCTAGGTTAATGCTTAGGAAAACTATGGAAGCCATTCCACATAATACATATTGTGCAATAATTTTAGATCCCACACTAAACTTCGTTATAATTCTGATACACTGTATACTCATCCCAAATATCTACTTCATCAGCATGATAAAATTTTGTTTTTCCTCTATTCTTTTTCTGACGTTTTAATTTTCTTCTTAACTCTCACTGCCTTAACTTGTAAAATACTTGAAAAACCTGTTCATTTGTATGCTGATTCATTTCCGTTCTGTATCTGACACCTAGTGTACTTGGTATACATATTTGCCATCTCCAGCCATGTTGTTTAGGGATAGAGGGGTGAAGACACATGGGGCAGACTTTATCTTGAATAATTTCCAGTTATAAGAAGTCACTTTTTTTCCCTCCTTCTCTCCATCCATAGTTACTCTCTTTGTTTGTTGTTAAAAGTACAAATCCATATTGAAGCAATGTACAGAATACATTTTTAAAATGTATTAGGCAGTACTTCATTTTTGATCCTGTTCATATTTACGTGTTTGTCTCTTCAGTTTTTGAGTATCTCTTCAAATAGCTTTTACCCAGTAATCTGAAAACTCAGTTTGACATTCTCAAAATAAATGGCTTAATTTTTAGACTGAAATTACATATTGGACTGAAGATTATTTTTTCCAATGAAAGTTGAATTTTCCAGTTTATATTAAGCTTTGAGTGACAAAAGAAAATTTCAAGGTCTAAAGTGGTAATAAAACAAGATTTTACTTAATTGGACTGTTAACAAAAGTTTTGTAGCACAGTTGATTTCATCATTTAACATCTGTGATTTACTGCCCTGCTGACATGACACTAGCTGAACAGAACAACATGTATTGCTTCTTTCCCTCCTCAGGATTTAATGACTTTTGAACACCAATGGACCAGCTTTTTTGCTAATTTCGACACTGAAATTCCTTTCATCCTTGAGCTGTCAGAATCTCAGGCGGGAGAGGTATGTTTACTTGATTAAACCCTTTGAAATGTGAATATCACTAATGCTGTTTCATTATTCATTATATTTGATAGGTTTTGTTTTCTTCCGTTCCCCTCTTCCTTTTTCATCTTTATGGTTATGAGCAGACTTGTCTATTGCGGTGTGTAAGCTTATGAATACTCTTCTTTCCTAAATTGTACAGTTCAGGCTATGATTCCTGTTGGTTTAACATGACAGTACAGTATAATACAAATGTTTCATCTGTGTAGAATGGCAATTTAACTTTTCAGTTAAACTCAGTGTTGAGTTTTTTACTGATAATGGACCTTATTTTTATGGCATGTCTGTTTAATAGATTCAAATTTATCTATGCATTTCATTTCAGTTTGGTGGTAGAAATTCATATAAAGCAACAAACAAGAAAAGCTGGGACTGCAAATTTCAGACCAGTTTTAACATAATCCATCATATGACTTTAAATGTGAAATGTGGAGGTGCTACTAATGCCTTCTACCACTGTGACCTGTTACTGGTTCCAGTTGAGTTTAATAATCGTTTACATACCTTACATATTACATTAATAATAATAATTTTTATTAATAATTTTTACTTGTCTTATGTAATCAAGATATGCGACTTCTTGTTTGTTTTTTTAAATGGTGTGTAATGTAGTTCATTTTTTAGTGCTTGTCTACACTGTGGGTGCTACAGTGGCCAAGCTCTGGTGCTGTACCTATGCCACTCTAGTGCCATAGTATAGATACTTCCTACAGCAACGGAACGGGTGTTTTCATCATTGTAGGTAATGCACCTTCCCAAGCTGTGATAGCTAGATCTACGGAAGCACTATCCTGTCAACCTAATCGCATTTAATTGGGGGTTAGGTTGTCATAGTTACGGTGCTCAGGGGTGTGAGTTTTTCACACTCTTGAGCAAGGTAGCTATGTTGATCTGTCAGCCAGGCCTTAGTGATAGCATTAGCATCTCTCATTTAAACCTGGCAGTCTTTCTGTGTTTCTTTTTACTGTTGGAGTAGCAAAGTTGTTGTTTTTTTAATTTTTGTAGCCATTCAGAAGTTACTTCAGTCATGGAATGATTTCAAGCCATATAACCGACAACAGGTAATGTCATTTATCTTATTCCTGTGAAGATGTGTGTCATGTATCAATCGGTGTACTATATTTATATGTTACTTTGTATCTGATGCATTAAGACCTATTGTAATGTCATTTGGGACCATGAACTTAATATATCATTTCCTATTTAGGATTGATATAGAGTTATCTTTAGCTATAAAATATATTTTTAGTAATACCACTTATGTACGGCCTCTTCTCCTGAAGGATCCCCAAACTCCTTGTAAATTGACAGGTTTCAGAGTAGCAGCCGTGTTAGTCTGTATCCGCAAAAAGAACGGGAGTACTTGTGGCACCTTAGAGACTAACAAATTTATTTGAGCATAAGCTTTTGTGGGCTACAGCCTACTTCATCAGATGCATAGAATGGTAATATATACTAAGAAGGTGTAGGGGTGTGTGTGTGTGTGTGTGTATACACACCCACCACCATGAAAAGGTGGAGTAAGAGGCTTAATCTTCTTACTATGTTCCATTTTATGCAGCCGATGAAGTGGGCTGTAGCCCACGAAAGCTTATGCTCATATAAATGTTAGTCTCTAAGGTGCCACAAATACTCCTGTTCTTTGTAAATTGTCATCCATGTGACTGTATTGTGTACAGAACTTGTATTCAGGTTTCTAATTACCCACTTTGCCTATTCTGTATTATTCAGGATCTTATACTTGATTTATTACCATGCTATCTGAGCATCGTATGTGCAGAATGGCCAAGGTAGAACATTTGGCCCCATATTTTCACAATAGTCCTAAAAAGAAGAAAAAGTTGGAGTGACACATTTGCCTGTTAATCATTTACAAAACCCAAACACTTTAAAAGCAAGGAAATAAACAGATAAGAAAAATCCAAATCTTACACTAGCCACATAAGCATTATTTTATCCTTAAATTATTCTTATTTCATCCCAGCACGAAAGCATTAATTCTGACAGAATTAATTCTGTCACAGCAATCTCTCTATATGACACTTAAGAAAAAAATATTATGGAAGTAGAAACTTATAAATGTGCAAATTAATGACACATACTGAACCTTAGTTTACATGTAACATCTAGATACATGTCTAATAATACTTTGTGCTTGTGACTGGGATCCCAGAGGAGCCAACTATGGTCATTCAATTAGGGTGAACTGCAAAGAATGGAGCAGACTATCCCCAAAGCTGGTGGATATTCCAATACTTAGATTTACCACAAAACACCCTCTATAATACCTCACTGGTTACCCAGAAGCCAACAACACAGTTCCCTAAAGTAACCCAGCCTCAGGCCTCCAGCCAGACACCCAAGTCAAATATGATGAGGATTACTGAAAATTTTATTAATCGTATAAAAAAGTTCTACAATTCCAAAGGATTGGACACATTACCTCCCGAGTTAATGAATAGTTCAGATCTTACCCAAATACATGCTTACATCCAATTCTTATTAACTAAACTAAAATTTATTAAAAAAGAAAAGAGTATGTTGGTTAAAAGATCAGTATACACACAGACTTGAGTACAATTCTTGAGATTCAGATTCACAGCAGAGATGGTGAGCTTTGTAGTTGCAAAGAGTTTTCAGAAATAGGTCATAGGTTATAGTACAATGTTTATATTCAGGGTGGTCCGGTCAGGATTGGGATCTCAGTCCTTATGGATTCCCCTGCATGAAGCCTCAAGCAGATCTGAGATAAAAAGGATGGGGACCCCAAGGTCTTCTATACCATTTTCTAGCATCCACTTGACCATACAGTCCTGGGTGAACAATGTTTTTTTTTTTTTGATGTAACCTTCTGTTTTCCAAACCTCACCGGTAATTAACTACATGGATTAACATGAGATAATTTATCCATTAGGCAGTCTATTACAACTTTAAAGAACATACAGACAATGCCATCATTGCATTCAAGATTCATCTAAATGTTAATATTCCCTTTTGATCTCTGAATCAAGAGCTATAGGTACTGTCTGTTTACATAGCTAATTATTAGACAAGATATAAGTAAACACGCACAATTAGTATCACCTCTAATTCTCTAACAATACAGGATTGCACTTCAAAGTTCTAGCCCATATAGCAGGGAATGGCCCTAATTACCAATCACATAATTTCTAACATGTCTTCAATGGTTGGCTTTGGGTCATCAACCTGCAAGTTGCTTAACCCTTTCTAGCCATATGTCACATTTTGTATAAGATTTATTGCAATTATATCACAGTGGTATCCACAATGATTTACATGGTCATATTTTAATTAAATAACGTCACTGTGCTCTTGGAATATTTCTTAGTCACTGCATCTCAAAGCACATTAAAATGGTAAGGATTTTTAGTCTGATAATACTGTTGGCCTAAGTACAGAGATTCAAACCAGCTTGTATCCGAAAAACAACATTTTAATGGATAAGCTATAAGTCTGACACATCAGATGAAGGGTACATTTGTGATATCCCCAGGGCTCAGCTACTCTATCCTTGCTGGATCCTTGTGAAAACAAATATTTGTAGCCTTGAACAAACATTAGGGGAATATACAGAATAGCCTAAGTAAAGGTGTTAACCAGCTCAGTAATTGGTAAATACCAAGGTAAGAATCCTATCCAAACACACAATCTATAGACATTCCCTTAGAGTTGGTTTCTCACTTATAGCGAATGAACTTGTGCACATTCTCTAGGCCGGGAATCGTATTGGTGGGATATGCAGGAGGAGATGTCACTTCATCAGCTCCCGAAGTTTCCTTTCGCTTTGAAAAAGTAACATTGGCCAATTTGGAGTTTGAAGTTGAAAATAGTCTGTCATATCTTCCCCTCCTCTGTTTCCTTGTTTTAGTGTCTAGTTTTCAAATAACATCAATAGTTGATAGATTTTTACCATTCCTCCCCTTGAAAACCACTTTTTGCACAAACTTGCGTTAAAATTTGTTTCAAAGTCTGACATAACATGGTTTATGTGTTAAATTGAGATACAAAGAAACATCAGATTCCTCAAAATATAAAAGCACTGTTTTAGTCTTATCACAAAGTACTTAATTCACTCAATTTTCAGAATACATTTTACTAACGACATGTAACTTCAAGTATTTGAAAAATGGAAGGTTTTGTGTTTTGGTGGTTTTTTTTGGTGGAGAGATAGAGATGGATTTGATTATCTTCATAATGGAACTGTGGTTGTCACCTGTCACTTATTCACTTATTAAACATGTACTTACTGATCTCAGGAGAACTCTCATCATCCTTTTGTTCCAAAAGCAGAGCATTTTACTGCTTGAGCTAAGGAAAGATCTCAGTTAGCTGTCATCTAAAGAATTATCCTTCGGTTCTTCCTTACCTGCTGCTAACCAATGGACTTCAAGGTACCCTCTCACATGGTGTCAGGGCTTTCCATAGTGATTAATCTCTTCGAAAAGTTTGGAGAAAGTTTGTCAAGCTTTCTTGAACCACAGGTATCCAGAGAAACATTAGACAGCAGTCAAAATTGCAAATAGGAAATATTTACACTCCAAGTTTCTTAACATTCTTGAGGTAGGCTTGGAAGATGTTTTCATAAATATTTTGTTACCTAATCTTTCGTTAACTCATTTGTTAACTCATGATTCCTTTTGTTTGGTTCTTTCTTTCTAATTGTAGAGGTTTTCCATTGATTCTCAATGTAGACTATACAGCTAATTAGAATTTCATTGCTGTACTCTGTTTTAATGGGGGAATTCCAATAAATAACTTATAAAAACTCTTAAAATATAATCAAGGCCTCAAGTATTCTACAAGTGTAGAAGTATTAATTGTATTTTTCTCTAGCCCTAGCAGACAGCCTTTTGTGCTGTTTGGTAACCACTCGAGTAAAGAGAACCTGAACTCTGGTAACTTTAATTTTCCATCTGAGGGACATCTGGTTCGAAATACAGGCCTTGGCGGAAGTACTGCTAAGCACATGGTGAGCTTTTAATAATTTTTTTTTTCTTCCACCAACAGTATGTTTTTGCTTTGCTAAATTGTTTTTCTTTGTATTACAAAATGCTTATTAGTGATCAGTCAAACAGCCAACATGTGTGCAGTACAAATATATATTCTGAAAGGTTCAAGTAAATCAGTCAGACCTTTAATGAAAAGTGAGGAAATAGGAAATTGTAGTTGCTGTGGGACAAATTCTACAGCCCCTCTTGGAAGCCAAACTCCCATTGACTTAAATGGATGTTCCACTCCATGGGGTGCACATGATTGGGCCCAATATGAAAGAAGACAACTTTCTAAGGACTGTGTGTAGTTAAAAAGATAAGGTATAATATCCCTGGTCTACATTCTGACTGACTCTAGGCTGCAAATAAAAATACTCTCCAAAGATGCATAATTTATCTCACTTTTTTCTTCAGTAACTGAAATATGAGTTATAGTTGAATCATAACTCTTGGTTAATATTTCTAAAAATACACAGTATTAACACTTGTAGTAATTTTTTAAATAACTTATTAACTCATTAAAACGATTGTCTCCAAACCTCATTACATTTTTAAACAACCAGACAAACCACAAAATCCCTGAATAGCTTTCAACTGTTAAAAACTGTTACTAAGATGAATTTTTTAAAAATGTACTTGTTTCCATTTTCAAGTAAAAGTTGAGTTTAAAACATATCATGAGCTCGATGGCTTATTGCACTACCATTCAGGGAATGCATTTTGGGAAGCAATCCCAGGGATTACAGATCCTCAGGCTGGCTGGGCTGGGTGCATCAAGAAAGTAACTCGAAGCGAAGGAGAAGTAGTGTGCAGGTTGCATTGTTGTTTAGTTCTCCCTAGTAGCCAGTTGAGAAAGGCATTGAGACTGTAAGTTAGAAGGGTGTTCTGTTGCACAGCTGCTACTGCAAAAGACATAGAATATAGTTTATTAGATACAGGTAATTGGGGAGCAATGGCCTGGTAATGATTTTATGACTCCGCATGGGCTAGAGCAATATTTAATGAGTCACTGCCTTATGGATGAGCATGGGGTTGGCCTAACCACTGGTTAGGTAAACAAGAAAAGATTTAATGTTCCAATGTAATTAAACTTCATTCTCTGTTTCCTACCCTCTCCCATATTATTCCCACATGGATACCAGTCATACTATTTTTATTTTCACATACGTGGGTGGGTTTCCTGTTAGGACCACCTGTTGTCTGTCAGAGCCAGATGTGATTGCTTTCTGATACGTTTCAGAGTAGCAGCCGTGTTGGTCTGTATTCGCAAAAAGAAAAGGAGTACTTGTGGCACCTTAGAGACTAACAAATTAGAGCATAAGCTTTCGTGAGCTACAGCTCACTTCATCGGATGCATTTGGTGGAAAAAGCAGAGGAGAGATTTACACACACACACACACACAGAGAACATGAAACAATGGGTTTATCATACACACTGTAAGGAGAGTGATCACTTAAGATAAGCCATCACCAGCAGCGGGGCGGGGGGAGGAGGAAAACCTTTCATGGTGACAAGCAAGGTAGGCTAATTCCAGCAGTTAACAAGAATATCAGAGGAACAGTGGGGGGTGGGGTGGGAGAGAGAAATACCATGGGGAAATAGTTTTACTTTGTGTAATGACTCATCCATTCCCAGTCTCTATTCAAGCCTAAGTTAATTGTATCCAGTTTGCAAATTAATTCCAATTCAGCAGTCTCTCGTGGGAGTCTGTTTTTGAAGCTTTTTTGTTGAAGGATAACCACTCTTAGGTCTGTGATCGAGTGACCAGAGAGATTGAAGTGTTCTCCAACTGGTTTTTGAATGTTATAATTCTTGACGTCTGATTTGTGTCCATTCATTCTTTTACGTAGAGACTGTCCAGTTTGGCCAATGTACATGGCAGAGGGGCATTGCTGGCACATGATGGCATATATCACATTGGTCGATGCGCAGGTGAAGGAGCCTCTGATAGTGTGGCTGATGTGATTAGGCCCTATGATGGTGTCCCCTGAATAGATATGTGGACAGAGTTGGCAACGGGCTTTGTTGCAAGGATAGGTTCCTGGGTTAGTGGTTCTGTTGTGTGGTGTGTGGTTGCTGGTGAGTATTTGCTTCAGATTGGGGGGCTGTCTGTAAGCAAGGACTGGTCTGTCTCCCAAGATCTGTGAGAGTGATGGCTCGTCCTTCAGGATAGGTTGTAGATCCTTGATGATGCGTTGGAGAGGTTTTAGTTGGGGGCTGAAGGTGATGGCTAGTAGCGTTCTGTTGTTTTCTTTGTTGGGCCTGTCCTGTAGTAGGTGACTTCTGGGTACTCTTCTGGCTCTGTCAATCTGTTTCTTCACTTCAGCAGGTGGGTATTGTAGTTGTAGGAATGCATGATAGAGATCTTGTAGGTGTTTGTCTCTGTCTGAGGGGTTGGAGCAAATGCGGTTATATCGTAGCGCTTGGCTGTAGACAATGGATCGAGTGGTATGATCTGGATGAAAGCTAGAGGCATGTAGGTAGGAATAGCGGTCAGTAGGTTTCCGATATAGGGTGGTGTTTATGTGACCATCGCTTATTAGCACCGTAGTGTCCAGGAAGTGGATCTCTTGTGGGACTGGTCCAGGCTGAGGTTGATGGTGGGATGGAAATTGTTGAAATCATGGTGGAATTCCTCAAGAGCTTCTTTTCCATGGGTCCAGATGATGAAGATGTCATCAATGTAGCGCAAATAGAGTAGGGGCATTAGGGGACGAGAGCTGAGGAAGCGTTGTTCTAAGTCAGCCATACAAATGTTGGCATACTGTGGGGCCATGCGGGTACCCATCGCAGTGCCACTGATTTGAAGGTATACATTGTCACCAAATGTGAAATAGTTATGGGTGAGGACAAAGTCACAAAGTTCAGCCACCAGGTTAGCCGTGACAGTATCGGGGATACTGTTCCTGACGGCTTGTAGTCCATCTTTGTGTGGAATGTTGATGTAGAGGGCTTCTACATCCATAGTGGCCAGGATGGTGTTTTTAGGAAGATCACCAATGGACTGTAGTTTCCTCAGGAAATCGGTGGTGTCTCGAAGATAGCTGGGAGAGCTGGTAACGAAGGGCCTGAGGAGGGAGTCTACATAGCCAGACAATCCTGCTGTCAGGGTGCCAATGCCTGAGATGATGGGGCGTCCAGGATTTCCAGGTTTATGGATCTTGGGTAGCAGATAGAATACCGCAGGTCGGGGCTCCAGGGGTGTGTCTGTGCGGATTTGTTCTTGTGCTTTTTCAGGGAGTTTCTTGAGCAAATGCTGTAGTTTCTTTTGGTAACTCTCAGTGGGATCAGAGGGTAATGGCTTGTAGAAAGTGGTGTTGGAGAGCTGCCTAGTAGCCTCTTGTTCATACTCCGACCTATTCATGATGACGACAGCACCTCCTTTGTCAGTCTTTTTGATTATGATGTCAGAGTTGTTTCTGAGGCTGTGGATGGCACTGTGTTCTGCATGGCTGAGGTTATGGGGTAAGCGATGCTGCTTTTCCACAATTTCAGCTCGTGCATGTCGGCGGAAGCAGTCTATCTAGAAATCCAGGCTGCTTTTTCGACCTTCAGGAGGAGTCCACCCAGAATCCTTCTTTTTGTAGTGTTGGCAGGAAGGTCTCTGTGGGTTAATATGTTGGTCAGAGGTGTGTTGGAAATATTCCTTGAGTCTGAGACGTCGAAAATAGGATTCTAGGTCACCACAGAACTGTATCATGTTCGTGCACGGCTGCTACTCTGAAACCTGTCATTATGCAAGGCACTGAATTTAGCCGTATAGAGTGGAAATCTGTCAACTTCATGAAAAAACTCGCACAGATACAGACAGACATCATCTTCCTCTCCAAATGCAAACAGATGGACATCATACCGAAAGGACTGAAGGTAAAAAATCCATTACAATCTACATACCACACAGACTATGCTGACAGCTTGTGCCACACACACACTCAAAGAAACTGCGGAACCACCTGATCAACATTCTCTACAGCAAACAGGGAAAGATTAAGAATGAGCTCTCAAAACTGGATACTCTCATAAAGAACCAACCTTCCACACAAACTTCCTCGTGGCTGGACTTTACAAAAACTAGACAGGCCATTTACAAAACACACTTTGCTTCTCTACAAAAGAAAAAGGACACTAAGCTATCGAAACTACTATATGCCACAAGGGGCCACAACAATGGTTCCCGTAACCCACCCAGCAATATTGTTAATCTATCCAACTATACTCTTAGCCCAGCAGAAGAATCTGTCCTATCTCGGGACCTCTCCTTTTGCCCCTCCACCCCCACGAACATGATACAGTTCTGTGGTGACCTAGAATCCTATTTTCGGTTGGCCAAACTGGACAGTCTCTACGTAAAAGAATGAATGGACACAAATCAGACGTCAAGAATTATAACATTCAAAAACCAGTTGGAGAACACTTCAATCTCTCTGGTCACTCGATCACAGACCTAAGAGTGGCTATCCTTCAACAAAAAAGCTTCAAAAACAGACTCCCACGAGAGACTGCTGAATTGGAATTAATTTGCAAACTGGATACAATTAACTTAGGCTTGAATAGAGACTGGGAATGGATGAGTCATTACACAAAGTAAAACTATTTCCCCATGGTATTTCTCCCTCCCACCCCACCGCCCACTGTTCCTCTGATATTCTTGTTAACTGCTGGAATTAGCCTACCTTGCTTGTCACCATGAAGGGTTTTCCTTCTTTCTCCCCCCCCCTCCCCCCCCCCCCCCCGCTGCTGGTGATGGCTTACTTAAGTGATCACTCTCCTTACAGTGTGTATGATAAACCCATTGTTTCATGTTCTCTGTGTGTGTGTATATATAAATCTCTCCTCTGCTTTTTCCACCAAATGCATCCGATGAAGTGAGCTGTAGCTCACGAAAGCTTATGCTCTAATAAATTTGTTAGTCTCTAAGGTGCCACAAGTACTCCTTTTCTTTCTTATATGGTGTCTGCCACATCATGTCAGTGAGTCTGAGGGCTAAAGGTGGTGGTACACCTAACATGATATTGCTCTGCTCTGTTAGCTAGTAGGAGGCACTGAAAATAGCATTAAATAACAGGTAAAGGACATGGATGCTTGGCAGAACTTGAAGCACATTAATGAAAAGGAATAATTTTTATATAAACCTGAAAACGTTCTTAATTCACATGGGGAATTCAGAATTCCTTTTGTTTTCAAGGCCTTTTTGAACCAGGCATATCAAGTCAAATATTGAAATATACCTTTAAAAGGCTTAGATAATTTTTTTTAATACAACTGGTCTTGGTTCCTGCACTTTCAGTAGTATTTCAGTAGCTAGAAAATTAAGGCAGATTTTAATTAGCCATCTATTTATTGTTGTTAATGTTTATACCATTATTTATTGACTAAGACCCACTTACATCTTATTAATACTGACAACTAGGCTGTGCAGTGTGTATCTCCTAAGGGACCTCTGGCTTGTTCAAGGACCTATATTTTTGGAACAACTCACATTCCTTACCTGGGTAAGTCTCTCAACATTATCTCGAAGTAGTTAAGGAACATTGCCATCTGATTATTTGTAATCATTTAGCAGCTGGTGTATTGCTTGTAGAGAGATTGAAAGCATATACAGTTTGGTTCCACAGCTGTAGATACTCTGTAGAGCAGTAGCCCATGCAAAGAATCCTACCTGACATGGTTACCTTGACCATGTCCCTCCACCTTCACCTTTTCACTAAAATCTGTCAGAAGTTTTCAAGGAGTTCTCCAAAAGTAGGTATTTGGAAATAAGGCAAAAATAGAGCTTAAACTCTATTTAGTTTGAAAATACCTTGGAAAAAAGTCACAAAAAGTAGGGGAGGGGAGATCTTTCAAAGACTGGGGATGCATAGTGAGAGTAGAATTGAGTGAGCCTGGTGGAAGTGTTCTGCTTTTAAGGTAAAATCCACCCCATTCAAGTCAGTGTGGGGCCTTGTGTCTTAGCTACTGCAGTTCAAAGTCACACATTTAATTTGGTTAATGTTGAGTGTGAGTTTAAATCCACTAAAGAAAATAAATACGAAGTTCAAGTTGAAATGTGCTATATGATTGTCACCACTATAATGTCAAAAAATTACCTGCCATACCTGAGGTACAAGTTACTTCCTGGTTTAAGCATAGGAACATAACTGCAGTATCTCAGCTACCTCCATTTGGTAAGTATTGACACATGACTTTTAATGATTGCTTCATTAAATTGTACCATGTTGGAGTATTATGTACTTATATTCATTGCCTTATCATCTTGATCCCCTTAGCCTTTAAAAATATATATACAAATAGGGCCTGATGATGTTCCCTTAGAAGATTGCAAAACTGTCATTGATTTCAAGGGGGAAGATTCAAGTTTCCCAATATTAAAATATTCAAAATTTATATGGAGCCCAGATATTTTGGCAGTAGGGGCCAGATGAATTTTTAAATATCCTTCAGCATCTGCAACATAGTTTATAAAATACAGCAATAAATGTAAAAAAATAATGCTTTGGGGAGTACATAAATCTTAATCATAAATTGAGTGCAGTAGTCTTAAATATCTGTTCCAAGCTATTAGCAAATATTAAAAATAATCAGTTGCACACCTAGTAAATTTCAAAATATTATGAGACATGCTTGCTTTAGTTACTGTAGGAAGTTTATAAAGAACCTAATTTTGACTGCATTAGAGCTTTACAAATTACAGCAAAGTGTTACTATTACAGAAGTTTATAGGAAATCAAAAGCCAACAATTCAAGGCGGTAATTACATAGCAAAATCTCAACTCTTCTTTTGTCAAAAGAAGATGATTTTACAGGAAAGATGAGAGAGAAGAGTTTATCCTGTCTTTTTAGTCCTTTGTCTCTGTCTTGTGTTGTCTGAATAGTCTATCCAAGCAATGGCTGCAACAATATTATCGTTGTAATAAAAACATTGTGTACTTTGTTCCAAGATATAAGATTATATTAAATAGATTTTGTCAAATGCCAGTCTATTATGTGCAATTAAGATTTAATCTAATTTCATCTTTTAATAATTAGCCTGTTAAAATATTCTTTTAAAAAAACAAACCCTCAACACACAAATTCCAATGCATTTGCTTAAAAAAAATTCTTATGAAACATTTATAGCAGCCTAATAAATAACAATATTCTAAGATCTTGATATTAAATGTTACACCTGCATGTAATTTTCAACCAGATCAATTTACCATACAGCCAGTCTTCCCTAGAGAAACTTTGCCTGCAGTAGCTCAAGAAGACCATTTAACCAAGGTTATTCCAATGAGAAGCAAATGACTTAATAGTAAAACTAGTAGCTGAAAGCCCATGCTGTCTCATGGCTCTGGCAGTGGTGATTAGGTGCATTACCTCTGATACCACAAAGATGTGGGGATCATTGGCATGGCATAGATACATGCCTAACTGTAGGTGTACATTGCACAGGAGTAATTCATAAGTCAAAATGGCTGAGAACTTAATTGGGTGGAGACAGACTGCAAATCCCAGGGATGTCTGAACCTGCTGATGTTCTGAACAAAAAATAAATAAAAAAGTACTCTCAGCTATGCTTGAGATGGTTTGCATTGTTTCACACTGACTCAACAGACATTCTAGGCTTCAGCGTGACAATTTTGGAATCTTCTTATGTAGATAGACTATTTAGTCAATTGTGATATAATTCAGTAGTTGGTGGTGTTAACTAAAAAAAGCCCATTGGTCCTTTAAAAATAAAAAAGCTTGAATCTTATTCACGATCAAATGACTTCAGATTTTGCCAAATGTATTTGCAAAAAAAGTTCTTCCCTATGCAGTCTCATCTGTATTGCCTTCCCCCCCCCCCCTTATCTTATACTCACAAATTAAGTGAGGACACAGAGGAAATTCATTTATCAAAAGAAGGCTTACATCCTTTCTTCTCACTGAAGTTGTATGCTTAAAAGTGGTAATATAAGATCAAGCAGCCTCCCGAATATAAGTCATAGCATAAGGGAATTTCGGTAGATTAACATTTAAATATGTTAATGGTTGGTGTGCATCTGTATTTAAAATGACTTGCGTTAAATAATGTCCAAGGATCTATTAATCAAACATGCTTGAGAGGCCATTAATGAAATCATGTTTTATATTTCTTTTTATAGTCAGCAGCAATATACATACATCACAACTGCCATAAACATTCACCTTTGTTTAGAATTGATTTTATTATAGTTCATTTTTGAGAAGTCTTTTCAGATAAGACCTGTTTTCCTTGTGTAATGTTTGTAGAAAGTGTGGATTGAGTATACTACTACCCTGTCCTTTCTTCTCTACCCTGTAACATCCTTTTTTGTAATTTTAAAATTAGTGATGCTCTTCAGTTCCTACTCTTCTTTGTTCATGAGCATCACCTAGCGCACACTTGTGCACATGCGAGTAAAAGAAATAAAAAACATTGATATGTTACTATCTTTCTGTCTTTTTGCATTAGCCTCTATATAACCTTGCCAGTAATGTTAAACTTTGACTGAAGCAGTTGAACTGTCATTTTTTACAAACTTCTTAAACAGAGTAAATATGTTTATTCATAGTATTTTGCAACTTCTCAGGTGTGCAACTATATTGATACTTTTTCATGATTTATAAAAGGAAACTCCATCCCTTTGTCTTTGACCAATGGAGGGCTTAAAGTAGTCACTAGAGCCCTGCAAATCCGTGGGTATCTGCTTTATATCTATGGGCCATTTCTGCAGATATCAGCGTGGATGCGGATACAAATTTTGTATCCACGCAGTGCTCTGATGGTAAGGGTGGGTGGGCAGCTGTGAGGAAGCGTGGCGTGGATCCTTCACCTGCCCTGATCAGGGGGCGTGGGGCAGGGGGCGTTACCATGGTACTGCACATACTGGTACAAGTTGTAGCCAGAAATTTGCTCTGTTTTTTTTGGAGGGGGGAGGGTTAACAAAACCTACCTATCAAAGCAAGATTCTAAACAAAAGTACCAGCCACAGTTATACATCAATTTATATAAAACAAGAAGTAAAGATTACTCTGCAAGTAAAATGTAAATACCAATTGTTTAGACTTTTCAATTTGTAATTCTGCTTTTTTAAAGTAGATATCCTTTCCATGAAATATGTTGCATAACTTCATGTAATAGTATTTAAAACTAACTTGAAATATTTCATTTTCATACAGGAAATAACAATAAGATGCACGAGAAAACTAAGCAAGTGTAAGCTATTCATTTTTACTCCCCCCCCCCCCCACTTATCCTTCCAATTCTACGTCATGACAGTAGGTCCCAAACTCCTATTTAGATGGGATGGCTGCTGATAATTACAGTGCAGTTTTGTTTTGTTTTTTAACGCAGTTGTGTGTATATCTAGGGAAAGCTTTAACTAGGTGCTTAAAAGATGAGAAATCTGGAAACTGATGTGGAGTATAGGGACAGTTATTTAACGTGATATCACTGCAGCACCAAAACAGTGTTTTAAATAAAATAATTTTTGGTCTTGTACCTTAGTTCCTCCTGTGTTACTGATGCATGAGTTTCTGCACTGATTATGGTCGCTTGCTAATTGTGGTTCTCCCTGGAGGTTGTGCATTCAGTATCTTGTGTCACTGTCTTCTGCCAGTTCTTCCTTAGCCTTCCTTGCCTTCTGTTTGTTCTCTCAAATATCCAATTAAGGGCTTGCTTACCATGTTTCCTATTTGTATTTGGGGGAAAAATCAGATGATGCAGCTAGATCATAAGATAAGTCTTTTCATTACACTAGTATCTCAGGAGGATGTTAAACAGAAGCTACTAAAATTAGACATTTTAAAATCAGCAGGCCTGGATAACTTGCTTCCGAGAGTTTTAAAAAAGCTGGCTTAGTATCATACTAGACCATTAATAGTTGGTTTTCAGTAAGTCAGGAACACAAGGTATGTTGCAGAAGACTGGAAGAAAGCCAATGTTGTGTCGGTATTTAAAAAGGGTAAATGGGATGACCTGGGTAACTACAGGCTTGTCAGTCTGGCATTGATCCTGGGCAACGTAGTGGAGCAGCTGATATAAGACTTGATTAATACAGTATTAAAGGGGGGTAATTTAATTAAGGCCAATCAACATGGGTTTAAGGAAAACAGATCCTGTCAAACTAACTTGATACTTTTTTTTGATGAGATTACAAGTTTGGTTCAAAAAAGGTAAGTTTTGAGATAATATATGAACACTAGTGTAAGGCTTTAACTTGGTACCATATGCCACTTAGATTAAAAAACTAGAATGATATAAAATTAACATGCAGTGTAGATGTAGTGATGTTGGTCCCATATCTCTCTCACCAACAGAAGTTGGTCCAATAAAAGATATTAACTCACCCACCTTGTGTGTCTAATAAAATTAACATCGACACATTAAATACATTAAAAGCTACCTAACTGATAGCTCTCAAAATGTAATTGTAAATGGGGAATCCTCATCCATTGGGTGTGTTTCTAGGGGGGTCCTGAAGGGATGATCAGTTCTTGGCCTTGTGCTTTCTAATATTCTTATCAATGAACTGCAAGAAAACATATACTCATTACTGATAAAGTTTGCAGGTGACACACAAATAGGGGGAGTGATAAATAAAGAGGAGGACAATGATCTGGATCGCTTTGTAAACTGGGCTCAAACACACAGTATGGGCTTCTATATGTTCAAATATAAATGTATACATCTTGGGACACAGAATGTAAGCCATACTTACAGGATAGGGAAGCCGTGACTGAAAAAGATGCGGTGGTCCTGGTGGAAATGAGCTCTCTTAGTGCAATGCTATGGCCAAAAGAGCTAATGTGATCCTTGGATGCATAAAAAGTGGAATTTTGAGGAGTAGAGGTTACTTTATCACTTTATTTGGCATTGGTGCAACCACTGCTGGAATACCATGTCCAGTTCTGGTGCCCACCATGCAATAAGTGTATTGATAAATTGGAGAGGGTTCAGAGAGGAGCCAGAAGAATGATTAAACAATTAGAAAACATGCCTTATAGGGATAGACTCAAGGAGCTCTATTTGGCTTAGCAAAGAGAAGGTAAAGGGGTGACCTGATTAGTCTATAAGTACCTACACAGGGAAAAAATATTTAATGGTGGGCTCTTCAGTCTAGCGGAGAAAGATGTAACATGATCCAATGGCTGGAAGTTGGAACTAGACAAATTCAAGCTGGAATAAGGCATACATTTTTAGCAGTGCAAGTAGTTAACCGTTGGAACAATTTACCAAGGTTGTGACGGATTCTCCATCACTGACCACTTTTTTTTTAATCATGATAGGGTGTTTTTTAAAAAGCTCTGCTCTAGGAATTACTTTAAGGAAGTTCTCTGGCCTGTGGGAGGAGGTCAGACTAAGTGATAACAGTTGTCTCTTCTGGGCCTTGGAATCTATAAATCTTCAAGTGTTCGATTTGGTGTACATGTCTAACGTCCTGAGCTTGCTTTTTTTAGTATATTTCTAACATGTCCTGCTCTGTCAACTCTGACTCTCACATTTGTTAGCTGGTCTTTCCATTAAATGTGTAGTATCTTCTTCAGCCATCTGCAATGGGCAGCCTGCAGTCTCTGTTATTAGCCACTGTCATTGGCCAAGTCTCTGCTCCATACAGCAGTGTGCTCAGTGCAATCACCTGATACTCTGGTCTTTATTTTAGTGTGGAGACCCCTGTTTGACCAAATGTTTATCTTTCCAAAAGTAGTGTTTGCATTTCCTAATTTTGTTATGAATATTTTTATTGTAGCAGAGTTGGCGGTTTCTTGGGGCAAGCTAGTTTAGGACGGGGGACGTTGGCAAATACCGGCTTAAATCCAGTTTAAACCAGGAAACTGGGAAGAATAATTACATTAGTATCCATCAAGTTCAGCAAGCATAGAAAGTTTGGATACATCCATTCAAACAGAGGAATAGGCTTGATCTATCTGCTACATTAAAGTTGGATTTCTGCAACAGAATGCTACATGGCCAAATGGACCTGGACTGGTAGTCCGCAACTCTGCGTGCTTCTGATTGCTTAATGCTTCAAGTCTGCAAATCTGCACTGTCAATTTTATATGATCCAATGTTTTTGACTTTTGTCTATATAATATTAAAAACTAAAATATGTCTCATGACATGTGTAACTTGAGAAAATACTGTGCCAAAATATATACAGATATTCCAATGTTTAGTGTAATTACATAGTTCACCTCTACCCTGATATAACGCGGTCCTCGGGAGCCAAAAAAAGTTAGCATTACCAATTAGGCAATAAGTAAGAAGCACTTAATTTCAAGTGAAATGTTGTTTGTGAAATAGACAACTCTGAGGGATGAGCATCAGAACTTTCTCTTCAAGTTGTCCCTTGTTATGTGGAAAGAAAGGATCAACGTAATGTCTCAAACTTAAAAGATGCTGGGGATTTGTTTGGAATTTCTGTATATCTGAGATCAGGTTGTATACTTAGGCTGGTAATACCACTGCCTTTCGTGCTGGCTGGTGTAGTCTCATTGCTTCCTTGTACTTCCTTATCTGTTTGCATCCATCTGTAGTCTCTTGTCTTATACTTAGATTGGAAGCTCTTCAGGACAGGAGCTGTCTTTTTTTGTTGCATTTTGGTACGGTTCCTGGCCCATGACTGGGGCTCCCAGGTGCTCTGCTAATAAAATAATTTTGATGTAGAATCTTCTGACACTGATCACTAAAAAGACAAAGAGGAAGGTTATTTCTGATGCTCAGCTTAGTCCTAGGTTTGGGGATATTTAAGAAGTATAAATTGAGGGCTTTGTTCACAATCCTTTTCCTGCAACCTTCGAGTGGAGGATTAACGTTAGTCCTCCAAACAGGATACCACAGCCTGACACCCAGTTAAAGTAACAAAATGCAAAACAAGTGAAAAATGTTACCATGTCATCTGTTAAACTCTAAATCAGATCCATTTCTGAGGGGCACTTCTCTAATATTTGTGGGAATTGTGTACCAGCGGGGCTAGGTTCTGAGCCAGAATGACTTTCATGTCTCAGACATGCAGAAACTTATTTTTACTTGTTTTCAGTGCACCTGGTTTTTTCCAACATATTGTGGAAAGTTCACACTGTTTCTGTGAACCCATACAAATAAACAAAACAACCAACACTTGTCTATAAACAAACAGATAAAGTTACTTTCTCTTTTGCTGTAAGTCTATGTGGGATGTCAGCTGCAATGGTTTGGTCAGGGTTTGGTTGAACCAGTCTTACGTTGCAGTATCTCAATAAAAATATATTGAGGTACTTAAGGTTTTCCCCCCAAAATTTACACCACAGAGTGAACCATGTGTGGGAGTTTCAAGAAGCATACAAGATTGCTTCTTTACTTCCTGAGTGACTCTTTCAGTGTGTCCAGAGGACTTAACCCCACTCCTTATAATCTGGCAATTGTAGGAATGCAGGTAGTGGAATTGAGGTGCTCTTGAGCAAAGTTTGGGATTTGGGAGACCACTAGTTAGTGAGGCTGCTACTGCAGGTTGGACAGTAAGCAGAAGAGTCTCTTCTTTCTCCCACTTTTTCGATATAAGGCATACTGAAGGCTGGGAATTCCTAGACAGGCCCACAAATTGTTCAAAGAATTTGGAGATGTAGAGCTGTTGAAAGGTATAATGTATTTAGAGCCTGATCTAATTGTCATTGATATCAGTGGGAGTCTTTCCATTCCCCTTTTTGGAAGGAAATTTAAACCAGGCCTTTATATGGGATGAGTTCTCTATTGCATAGTCAAAAAATGGGGGTGGATGCGTGGGATGGTATTTGTGTGTGGTGGTTGATTTATTTATTTATTTATTTATTTATTTTGGTGAACATTTCTATAACAGGCCAGTTCTTCCTTTAGATAGGTCAGCCCAATGTGTTTCCAGGATCTTTGGGCATCTAGGGCTTGCTTGCATGACCTACTTCAAGACCATGGATATTTTTCTTTATTGGAGATCTCACAGTGAGATCATTAAAAGTGCTCCCACTTGAGCCAATAGTAAACTTCTGTTGATTCCAGTGGGAACAGAGGTAAGCTAGTGCTGAGGACTTTTGAAAGCATCTCCTTTAGGACAAATTGGGATGGATTTGATTTAAATCACCAAGTGGAAAGCCTTGATTATCATCAATTTTAATCAGCTTTTTCATTTCTACTACAGTTATTTTTAGAGAACGGTGCATTCTCATTGGTTGATAAAACCATTAAAACATGCTGATTTACAAGTAAATAGAGCCTTTACACACACCTTGTTGCTACCTGGGAGGTACATGATAACTCTATACATTTATTTAGGCAATTATGTAGCTTAATATTTTCAGGTTCTTATTCATTGGACATTTTTACTATGTTAGAAAATGGTGAATGTTGGGTGTAGTCATAGACTCAGTTATCAAATTATTAATATTTATCAGAGCTAAGGTCTAGAGAAACTATGAAATAGGAGTATGAGACCATCTGGGTGGGCTCAGTGGATGATCCTGATGAGATCCATGATGGTGCCTCCTGGAGTCAGAGGCATGGTCCCAGTGCCTGTGGTGACTTTGCCAGTCTCTTGCACCCAATAGCACAGTTTCTGGGTCCCCCACAGGATCAAGCCCTTAATACAGTACACGTCCTATTGTGCTATATTCATAAAGCCTGACCTCAAAAGCTGGGGGTTTATCCTATGGTTCTCTCTCTATGTAGAAAAGCAGCGTTTAAAACAGTTTTTGATAGAGGCTCATGGATTAAGCATATTTATTTTTTTATTTAAATGTTTTAAGAGATTAAAATAAGTTTAGGCCTTACATATTTTGTGTTAAATTTGGATTTAATTGTAAACAGGCTTATTTTTAAAAAGAACTTATAATTTAAATAACAAAATCAAAAATCTGATTTTAAAATATCCAACCTTTTTAACTTCAAAAAATTTACTTTCATCCACCCAAGTGCAAATAAAATGTCATGAAAATAAATCAACGAGGCACAATATTAGAGATTTTAAGAGGTGTTTTTAAAGTAAGGCATTGTGTGGGTCTTGTGCTGTAAAAGATTTCTGGATTGTTATTAGGAAAGAAAAACTTTGGCTAAAGCAATTCATGTTATGTTTGTATTTGTCATTTCAGTAAGCTGTTGTCCCAGATATATGCTGCTGTTGTAGAGGCAGTCCTTGCTGGTATTGCATGCTATGCCAAAACTTCCAATGCAACCAAGGTAATTTAAAATTCCTGTCCTGAATCATGTAGCAGCAATTAGCTTGTTGGCATTGTCTTCAGAATGGTACATACATCTGGCTTAAAGGAATACCTTCTGAATAAAATTACACCATTTCTATTTTCCTTTTTGGCTTGCATCTACTTTACAGTAAAGTTCATATAGTCTTTAATTTTGCCTAAACTGGGTTATTTGACATCAATAGCAAGTTACTTTTCATTGGGATGGTGGCCTCCAGCAGGAGTCTCTGAAATGTCCATTTTAATTAGTGCTGTTTCAAAGTTTTACACATACAAAAGGTGTGTCTGACCTTGTGAAGTTTGGTAGTAATCTGGGCACTCGGTAGTCTGGCTCAACTGTGGTATTGTGCCTCTATTGCCGGGGTATGGTTTCTGTTCAACATCTGCATGCGCATCTTGTTAATGGGAATTCTGTAAGCATATACATATAATTATTTGTTTGTTTATTTGAAGGCAAAAGAAACCGCAGAAGAAATTCTTATGTCTATGCTTGATTCCTTTCATCTAACACAATTTAAAACTGCATTACGGTATGTAACTTTAGATATTTATTGGCTTTTCTGCTCATGTTGTCTTAACTCGGTTGTTTTCTTTGGGGAAAAGTTTCAGTTAAAACGTATTTCTTGTTTTAAATTTGATTACTAAATTTAAGATTTAAATTGATTTGGTAGAATAATAATTTTTTTTCTTCCTCTCCACATTCTCCGAGCCACTTGAAAGTTATTTTAGCCTTAAAACTATGATCAGTTTCTTTGCATGTAGTTTAGCGTGTAAAAATGATATGATTCAAGCTTTATCTACATTTACAGCAGTGTGTAGGGTACAGACACTGCATGCCCAGCTAGGACCGGTATAAAAAGCAGTATACGGTGTGGCACAGCTTAATAGAGTAGAGCATAGTGCTCTCCACGTCTGAACCCTAGGAGTATAGATAGCTCTCTACATGCCCAAACAGTGCCTCCCATGTCTATGCCGCTATTTTTAACAGCGTAGTGACCTGCTGTTTCTCCCCTGCTGGAGTCTTTCTCCACCACAAGGAAAGACTCTAGGAACAGGGAAAGGCTGCCAGAGCCTTTCCCCAATCCCTTCCCCCTGCCAGAGCCTTTCACTTCCGCACGTAGCTACACATCCCCTACATGCCACTGCAAGTATAGACAAGCATAGTCATTAGCAGACCTCTAGGAATAAAAAAAAACATTTTAACTGGATACTATTTCTTTTTTGTACACAGCTCCAAAATAGCTTTTCAGATTCAAGCTGTGAATAATCATGGAAGGTCAGTATTATGTTATGTTTCATATGGGAAATAAGTAATTTTAATGCTAGTCAGCAACAAAGTATTTTTAGCCTTCACAAAACACATTAGAGAAGACATTATGATCTTTAAGTTTGTTATAGCAAATGAGGGCAACCATTAAATGCCTTAGCATTTGTATATAGAGGCAATTTAATGGCTTATTATTCTTCTGTGTGTATTTATATTTTTATGGAATCTTAGTAGCACTTTAAAAGTGAAACAGCTGGGTAGAGCATCTTTATTATTTCAGTTAATATATAGGAACAGCAGACATACATTAGGAGTTTTCATTTAAAAATAAATTTGTTTGGAGTAAGTTCTTTTTGGTTTTTTGGTTTTTTTTCTTCTCAAACTTATGGCATACATACATTACATTTTGCCATATTGTCTAAAACCAAATTTCACCTGCATTTTACCTGGTTGACTAAAATGCCCTGGAAGTATAGAACACTTCTTTCAATAAAGAAATAGTTATTTTGGATTGGTATTGTAAACTCTCATTTAAATTATCTAGTCTTTAAATATTGAAATATTATTCTGTTTTAGAATTATTCCATTGGATAACGAGGATAATCTGTACTTAGTTAAAACGGTAAGTAGAACTATTCCGTGCTGTGCAATAACTTCCAATGATTATTTTTAAATGTAATAATCTCTACCGCAGTGAACTACTATATATAAATTTAAAGATCTCTTTATAAAAAAAAATCACTTAAGATCTCAAAAGATGTAGTAAGGGATTAGATAGACTTATTTTTGTAAGATTTTTGAGTTCAGTAAACAGCAACAAATCTCTGCTGTCTTTGGTAGATGGCTTTTGGATGCAAGAACTGGTTAGCTCCTGATGTGGTTAGGGAGCGTGGCCCAATAGATAGGGCAGGGAACTTGGGCTTAAGAGACCTGAATTTGATTCCATTGGCTGAACCAGAGTTTTTATTCTTGCTATACTTGTGTGGTCTTGGGCAAGATACTTAACTTCTTTGTTTAATTTCACCATATATAAATAGGGATGATATTTATCTCTTTGAAGAGCTTTAAGGTCTATGCATGAAACTTTGTTTTATTAGTACTAAATATTTTTAAATGCTAAAATACTCTTTTTTATAACAAGAACCAATGGCTGGAAATTAAAGCCAGACTAATGAAAATTAGAAATAAATTGTACATTTTTAAATGTGATGGTTACTGACTGACGGTTACGAATGACCAAGGGAAGAGGTGGATTCTTCATCTTTAGTGTCTTCAAATCTAGAAAGGCACCCCATCTTGAAGATATACTTTAGCCAAACACAAGTTATTGGCCTCATTAGAGGTAACTGGGTGAAATTTAATGGCCTGTGTTATACAATAGTCAGAGTACATGAGCCAGTGGTCTCTTCTGGCTTTAAAATCTGCATATCAGTGTTTCCCAAAGTGATGTTTTTTTCAGCATTGGAGATGAAAGAAAATTGGGCATGATTCCTGCACTCTCCAGCCCCACTACAAATGGAAGACACTGGGGAGTAAGTGCAAAAAAAGGGTAGACTTAAAATCTGAATGCGAACAAATGGAGAAAAGAAAACAAGATAAGGAAAGTGGAACAAACAAAACAACAGGGTTGGAAGAAAACAAAAAAGTCGCAAGGTGTGGGTTAGGGTACAAGGGAACCTAAGGCTAATACACAAATCCTTAAAAAGGTTGGAAATTACTTAACATGAATCTTGTTTTTTAAAAAATGCACATTTTTTTTGTCATTTAGGACCATCTTTGTGTGAGAGCCTTTGCAGTAATTTATTTCTTCAGTCTCTGCACATTTGCACTTGTGGGATTGCACATTCTAGTGATGAACTAGTTAGTTGCAAGGATGTGCGATCCCACAAGCATGAATGTAGAGACAACTGGGAAGTAACCTCTGTCTTGATGATCTAAGTATTAAAGAACAGTAACAACCAATATTTTCAAAAGATGCAGTAGTAACACTGAAGTCCAGATTCCTTACTTAATGTGAACATATACCAACAGTGGCAACTTAAATCTTTCAGAGTAGCAGCCGTGTTAGTCTGTATTCGCAAAAAGAAAAGGAGTACTTGTGGCACCTTAGAGACTAACAAATTTATTAGAGCATAAGCTTTCGTGAGCTACAGCTCACTTCATCGGATGCATTTGGTGGAAAAAACAGAGGAGAGATTTATATACACACACACAGAGAACATGAAACAATGGGTTTATCATACACACTGTAAGGAGAGTGATCACTTAAGATAAGCCATCACCCACAGCAGGGGGGGGAAGGAGGAAAACCTTCCATGGTGACAAGCAGGTAGGCTAATTCCAGCAGTTAACAAGAATATCAGAGGAACAGTGGGGGGTGGGGTGGGGGGGAGAAATACCATGGGGAAATAGTTTTAGTTTGTGTAATGACTCATCCATTCCCAGTCTCTATTCAAGCCTAAGTTAATTGTATCCAGTTTGCAAATTAATTCCAATTCAGCAGTCTCTCGTTGGAGTCTGTTTTTGAAGCTTTTTTGTTGAAGTATAGCCACTCTTAGGTCTGTGATCGAGTGACCAGAGAGATTGAAGTGTTCTCCAACTGGTTTTTGAATGTTATAATTCTTGACGTCTTGTGTCCATTCATTCTTTTACATAGAGACTGTCCAGTTTGGCCAATGTACATGGCAGAGGGGCATTGCTGGCACATGATGGCATATATCACATTGGTAGATGCGCAGGTGAACGAGCCTCTGATAGTGTGGCTGATGTGATTAGGCCCTATGATGGTATCCCCTGAATAGATCTCTGATGTTCTAGATGTTCTCTGTGTGTGTGTGTGTATATAAATCTCTCCTCTGTTTTTTCCACCAAATGCATCCGATGAAGTGAGCTGTAGCTCACGAAAGCTTATGCTCTAATAAATTTGTTAGTCTCTAAGGTGCCACAAGTACTCCTTTTCTTTCAACTTAAATCTTGGGTCTGTTTTTTCTCTCTTCCTGCAAAACTGAAAATTCAGCTATAGTGTGTACAGTTATGTATGAACTGCTTCTCCTGCAGTTGGCTGACTCTTGAGCTGCTCCCCCTCCCTCCTTTCCCCCCCCCCCCAGGTAATGGGTTGGAGAGGGCCTGGAGAGCTTTCCTGGAGAAAGTGGGGAATTTGAGAGAGCAGCTATGAAGCTCTGGCTTCAGAATTAAAGTATTTACATAGCAGAAGTTCCACAACTCAGATCCTGTGAACCTTCTACTCCAACCTAGTTCACAAGTGTGGTGCTCATCTTATTTTAAAGAATTCCCAAACAAAACCTCTGTTAACTTATAGTTAAAATTTAAGTACATTTTGAATTAACACACAAGCTTACAAATCACTCAAGAAACCCAAATGCTAAAAGATATTGAAATCACAAGCTAAGGTAACACAGTTATGCTTTTTATTGATACATGCATAAACTGGAGACTTATTTGTGCTTATTCTGTACCTTAGGTATAGAAGTTTTAACTTCATTATTTTTCTTGGTTTTAAGTTCATTTTTTATACAGTTTGATATGAGACTGATAACACTAGGAAAAAACAGCTTCCTGTAGAATCAGTTTAGTATTTTATCATGTGATTAATTTGGCTGCTCTTTAATTGATGTAGTCCTTGTTTATCCCTGGGTCCTAAAATCTCTTAGCTGTCAGCTTTTATGCCTCTTTTTTTCCATACTTGCATAAATAGGGTCTATGTGTTGAGGCTTGGTATAATATTTTACAGGATGAGACATTTCATTGTTCCTTCTTCGTAGGTGCTTTATTTGATAAACAGGATAGTAGAGTTAAGTTTGATCTAAAAGAGACGTTTTCTCTTGAGCAATAATCTCACTAAAATGTTCCAGTTAAACAAATGTGAACTCTGTTAATAGAACTGAACAGTTCTTGTTCATTTCCACTGTAATCTAACATAGTTTTTAGGTTAGTACTGGTTAGTTTATACCTGGGATTAAGAATTAGGTAGTATGTTTAGAAGTGAGGAGGGGTACCAAGATTACATTTGCAGAGTGAAACTGATTGAGACAGTTCAAGTTTGAGCTGTGAGATTTGAGAGATTATGATTTGAGGCCACACATTCTTGTTACATTAGTTAAAATCACTGGCTTCTCCATTTCCATTTCTTTGTGGAAGTAGAATATCTCACACAGCTAAAATTTGAACTCTGTTTTGATTCTAACAAAGTTTTAGATAAAAATGGAAAAATTATAAAAGGCTCTCCTGCCTCCCCCCTCCCCATTTGCTACAGGCGGCTATGACAATATATGACATTCCAGATTTGCTAGGAGGAAGGGGATGCTTGGGATCTGTTGTCTTCTCAGAATCATTTCTGGCATCACAGATCTTTATAAAGGAAAAAGGTAACTGTTTCAAGCTCTTTCATGCACATTACTATCTCTTAATGTTTTATCAATTCATAATGTAATTAAATGGAGTAGTAAAATAACTTCTTGTATGTTATCACTGCTATTTTGAAGATTTTAGTAAGTAAAGACCTAACTAAAATTTTTAATTTGCTAGTAATCTAAGGAATCCAGTTGTTTAATTTTAATGGAGAAGATTGCATTCATTTTTTCTCTGCAGCTAATCTAAGGGACTTGTTTGTTTCCGCTATCAGCTTCATGGGATTGCTAGACAGAAGAATCTCATGCATAATTGCCTTCTCAGCTTTTCAGTCTTATTGCATATTCACTTGATCTTGTATTATAAAAAAGGACAAATAGAAGCACCTGATTTACCTTCCCATACCTTTCATTATTTCATATATAGTTTTCTCATCCTGTACTATTTATTTCAAAGCTAGAAACAAGTAAATGAAAACTAAAAATGAAGTGGATGCAACTTTTATTTGTTTTTTAGAACAGTCTTGATTTAAAATACAGAATAGTAGGTAACCTTCAACCAACTTCAAATCCCACTAGATATTTTCCACAGTGCAAGAGTGAAAAAAGCCAAAGGCTTTGGTAACAAAGCCATTTGTGTTAAGAATTCCTATAGCATAAGATAGAAAATTTGCTCAAGACATTGGGTTCTAACCAAGTGGATCACCTTTTTTTTACAATGTGAGGAGGGTTTTAGCTGATTCTTGTGGATTGCTCTTTTTAAAAAAATAAAATAAAACAGCAACAACAACAAAACCCTAATACCAATATTACATATGCTGAAGTGTTCTGTTTAATATTGGTCAGGACTGTTGTTTCCCAAAGCTAGGCTCCGTTTTTCCTTGCTTTCCCAGCTCCACAAGCGGAGAAAGGGGAAAAAGTAAAAGACGTTTAGCTCAGGCAGTAGTGGGAGTCAGAGAGAGAAAATAAACAGCTGAAGGGTTGAGGGACGTTGGCAAAAAGGGAAAGGCAAATAAGAGTCCTAGAGAGGAATGAGGACTGTTAATGTGCTCTGCAGGATTTCTGATGGATGGGTGATGGTACTGAAAAGGCTGGAGACCTTGTCATGTAAGGAACACGGATGATTTAGAGAATCAGTAGTTTATAAGTAAACTAATAGCAACTTGAAACCCTCATCGCTGGTAGTGGAGACTAATAGGAAAATAAGGTGGTTTGATAAGGTATGTAAGTAATTCAGAAGGAATAATACTACTTTTATTTTTGACATTTGCTTTCCTACAGATGGCAGTATTAATACAGAAACCAGCTACATCATTCTTACTGCAGCTATCCCAAGATATGTTTCTTGGCTGGTTAGTATAGTGCAACTTAAGTATTTCATACCCTGTAAGTTTTGTAAATGCATTCCTCCTGAAGAAAAAATAGGTACATATAAACATATAAAGCATGTGTGAATACTCTAACTCCATTTATTGGTAAGTAACATTCCTTTTAAATAATCTGAAAATGGCTTATGCTGAAGGTATTTAGTCATTCCATCAATCTTAAATGTACAAGTAAGTAACTGCTGAATGGTTTATCCAAGCTGACAGGTCTGATTTTTGAGAAGTGAATTAATTGTTGGGCATTTTATAGCACTTGGATAGCTAACGTGACTTGTTGTCAGTGTAGAACTGCTCCTACAAAATTGGAAATCTGAGGCCAGATCCTCAGTTTGCACACTTCCTGTGAAGTCAGTGGAGTCGTGCTGATTTACATCAGCTGAGGATCTGATCCCTGGGAGAGAGTCTACTAAAAATTATTTGAGGAAGGATTCTCCTTTCTCCAGCCCTTTTATGCCACTTTGGCCTTTAGAGGCTGCTTTAACTGGAGCAGTCCCTTGGATGCCAAAGTTATGCTGTGTTTTGGCCCCCACAGCAGCGCAGAATTGGAAAGGTGCAAAGGTCGCTTAAAGCTCAGAATCTGGTCCCCCACCTTTGAATATCATTAGTCACCCAATGCTGTTACTAAAGCTGTATAAAGGGCATTTGTTTCCCATGAATGTTGAGCAGCATTTTTATTATTAAAGCAAGTTTAAAATCAGATCATTCATTCACTGTGAATATAAATGGAAAATGCAATTTGGTTTTGCCTGCAGGTTGAAGATAATGAAGTGAAACTGTCTGAAAAGGCGCAGCAAATAGTGAAGGTATGTAATAATATACTACTTAAACCAGCTGCTGATTCAAGGTAAACTTATTTAGTCAAAACATAAAGGTGATGCTTTCAAGATCTGATCACAAATAACAAGTGCTGTCAAGCGATTAAAAAATGAATCGCGATTATTCGCACTGTTAAACAATAATATAATACCATTTATTTAAATATTTTTGGATGTTTTCTACATTTTCAAATATATTGATTTCATTTACAACACAGAATACAAAGTGTACAATGCTTACTTCATATTTATTATTACAAGTGTTTGCACTGTAGAAAGACAAAAGAAATAGTTTTCAGAGTAGCAGCCGTGTTAGTCTGTATTCGCAAAAAGAAAAGGAGTACTTGTGGCACCTTAGAGACTAACAAATTTATTAGAGCATAAGCTTTCGTGAGCTACAGCTGCATCCGATGAAGTGAGCTGTAGCTCACGAAAGCTTATGCTCTAATAAATTTGTTAGTCTCTAAGGTGCCACAAGTACTCCTTTTCTTTAAAAGAAATAGTATTTTTCAGTTCACCTAATACAAGTACAGTAATGCAGTCTCTTTATCATGAAAGTTGAATATGCAAATATAGAATTATGTACAAAAATACTGCATTCAAAAATAAAACATCTAAAATTTTAGCGCTTGCAAGTCCACTCAGTCCTACTTCTTGTTCAGCCAATCTCTTAGACAAACAAGTTTGTTTACATTTGCAGGAGATAATGCTGCCTGCTTCTTGTTTACAGTGTCACTTGAAAGTGAGAACATGCATTCTCATGGCACTGTTGTAGCTGGTGTTGTAAGATGTTTACATGCCAGATGCGCATGCTTCAACCACCATTCCAGGGGACGTGTCCATGCTGATGATGGGTTCTGCTCGAAAACCATCCAAAGCATTGCAGACACACATGTTCATTTTCATTATCTGAGTCAGATGTCACCAGCAGAAGGTTGATTTTCTTTTTTGGTGGTTCGGGTTCTATAGTTTCTGCATCGGAGTGTTGCTCTTTTCAGACTTCTGAAAACATGCTCCACACCTCATCCCTCTTGGATTTTGGAAGGCACTTCAGATTCTTAAACCTTGGGTTGAGTGCTGTCTTTAGAAATCTCACATTGGTACCTTCTTTGCGTTTTGTCAAATCTGCAGTGAAATTGTTCTTAAAACGAACAGCAGCACGTGCTGGGTCATCATCCGAGATGCCCTAACATGAAATATATGGCATAAAGTGGGTAAAACAGAGCAGGAGACATACAATTCTCCCTCAAGGAGTTCAGTCACAAATTTAATTAACGCATTATTTTTTTAATGAGCGTCATCCGCATGGAAGCATGTTCTCTGGAATGGTGGCCGGAAGCATGAAGGGGCTTATGAATGTTTAGCATATCTGGCACGTAAATACCTTGCAGTGCTGGCTACAGAAGTGCCATGTAAATGCCTGTTCTCACTTTCTGGTGACATTGTAAATAAGAAGACAGCAACATTATCTCCTGCAAAAAATGTAAACAAACGTTTTTGTCTGAGTGATTGGCTGAACAAGAAGTAGGACTGAGTGGACTTGTAGCTTCTGAAGTTTTAAATTGTTTTGTTTTTGAGTGCAGTTATGTAACCAAAAAAATCAACATTTGTAAGTTGCACTTTCAGGACAAAGATTGCACTACAGTATTTCTATGAGGAGAATTGAAAAATACTATTTTTTCTGTTTTATCATTTTTACAGTGTAAATATTTGTAATCAAAATATACACTTTGATTTCAGTTACAACACAGAATACAAGATGTATATGAAAATGTAGGAAAAACATCCAAAATATTTAATAAATTTCAATTGGTAGTCTCTTGTTTAACAGTGCAATTAAAGCTGTGAATAATCGCGATTAATTTTTTTGAGTTAACTGCAACTAATCAACAGCCCTTCAAACAACATGTCCTCGTATAATGGACTGTGCATAATGTATTATTTGATTTGTCTTTCTGTATATAAGGAAGTTTGTTCTTTTTCTCCCGTTTTTCCCCCCTGCCTTCAAACTACATTGTACAAAAATAACAGATTACGTCAGTGAATATGACAGAAACACAGTTTCAGGTTTCTTTACTGCAAACAAGCAGCTAAAAACTAACACCAAAGAGTTCTATTAATCAGTCGTCTTTGGAATTTTGGTTTTAGATAATGTTACCCCTTGAGTTGAGTTATCAAAAATATGTATTGAAAAGACCAATACTAATATACATATTTTTTTTAATTTATAGCAGGCTACATGCCTAAAATAAATAAATACATATAGGAAGTATGAACAAAATTGTGTAGCATCTGGAAATATCTCAAAAATCTTAGTTTTTCATCTGTGGTTTAATTTGCAGTTGCCTAACCTTTCAATATAAATATATTCTTGTGATTTCTGTTCCTATTAAACTGTATAACATGTTTTTATTTCAGTGGACTGATGATGTAAAAACAAAAAGCCGATGCTCTGTGAATGTGAAAAATAACTTAATAGGTTTTATTTTACAAAACTGTGTGTGGGGGAAGCACTTTTTAAAATGATACTCCAGACCTTAGTTGTGCCATTAAAAGCCACCTTATCTTCGGATATGCAGAGATTAGGTACAATACTTACAAAGTTAGTCAGAAAGGATCTAATGCACTGATCTAGCTTTTCTCAATATAAACCTTTACCATTTACTTGTTTTTGTTGCATCTGTTTTTTCTGTAATTCAGTCCTTTAATTGTCTGACAGGAACTCTAAAACTATTTATCAATTAGGCTTTTTTATTTTTATTAAAAGTACTTATTTTTATTCAGAATTGTATTTACAGAACAGAATTTGGTTTTGTGTAGCATTTTTTGTAATCCAGGTACTTAAACAACAAATGATAATATAGTGACTGTGTAGGCAAATGGAGCAGCTATTATGCACTCAGCAGTAGCTGTCTCATAAGTTTGAACGCCAGCAACTGCTTAATGAAAGAGAAAATATTGTCCACAAAACGAGAGATTTTTTGTATGAGTACTATCTTTTAACTTGCATTTGTAGAGTCACCATAGAAGGGCAAAAGGGACTTCTCTTTTTGAGAGATGGTATATTTTAATGCAAACCCATCCTTTTACTGTATAATGTAAATCAAATGTATAAAACTTGGTCAGGTTCAGAATGAATAGTCACCATCACCTATATAGTCTGTAATGACAGGTTTCAGAGTAGCAGCCGTGTTAGTCTGTATTTGCAAAAAGAAAAGGAGTACTTGTGGCACCTTAGAGACTAACAAATTTATTAGAGCATAAGCTTTCGTGAGCTACAGCTCACTTCAAATGCATCCGATGAAGTGAGCTGTAGCTCACGAAAGCTTATGCTCTAATAAATTTGTTAGTCTGTAATGTTAGAGTAAAACATTTTGCTTCCTTTTTAGGAAGATGAATCCTTCCTAGGCACTTTCCTCACAGGAGGTGATGGAGCATATATTTATTCTAGCAGTTCAGAAGCCATGCCTGAGGAAGGTGAGTTTTTTTTTGTTGTCTTTTGTAAGTGTTAAAGAACAGTTCAGCATTCTAAGTAGTTACACAAATCTAGAAGATATGAATCATGTAGTGAACTAGGCTCTTCTTTGGGTTGACAAACTACACATGAGGCAAATTATACATACATGGTATACTTATGCTTGGCGCGAAACAAATTCAGAATAATGCTATTTTTACTGAGAGGATTTTTCGTTTTTTTCCCTGGCATTATATTGATATTCTCTGCTTCATTTGTTTCTTTTCATATTTTAAGTCTGGAAGCTCACAAAGCAGTATGTTCATAAGCTTTAGAAAACTATAATTTATGTATTAAGATATTTAAGGTAAATTCACTTTGTCCTTCTGTCCAGAGAGGAGAAATTTTATTATGGTGCCAAAATGCAAGATAAAGATGCTGGAGAATTTACATCTTCTCCAGTGCTAGGCAGAAGTTGAAAACTTGAGAGAGAAAAAAAAAAAGTCCTGCAGCAGTCTAGGAGTATCTGTTCAGTATCTTTTTTAGTAGTAGATACAGAGATAGGGTGAAAATAGCATGATGTGCCTTGTGCTTAATAATTTTCAGATTGCAAGATTGAGTTTAGGCTGACTACAAGGTGGAGAAATGTATTAAGCCACCCATAGCAATGTTGCACAAAATGAGGTTTGAGTCTCTCTATAGCATGGGAGGAGAATAATAGTGGTTTTGGGTTTGTTTCTTTAAACTGTTCAGCAACGTCTGCCAAATAGCATGTTCTTCTGTTTTGTGAGATCTGTTAAATTAAATCTTTTTTGATCGTTTTGGAGGTGGGGATCTACCAGGAGGTGGCACTAGGGATTATTGCACTACATGTTCTCTGTAGACTTGATTTAATTTCTTGCTTATGTAGCAAAGGAACATGAACTTGGCCTCCTCATCCCCAGCCATTCACGCTGCCAGATGACTGCACAGTTCAGCATGACTGGCCCTTTGTGCCTAAGTAAGAGAACCAGGATTAGAACATTTCAGAGCTGAATTGCATTTGCTGGCAGAGCTGTGTGGGAAAACTTCTGTAGTACCTGGATACTGTGTGGTTGGCTCAGTTCAGTGTGACAAGTCTCTTGTTTTAATGAAGATTAAATTCACTCCAACTTAAATCTAAAATATTTTTTCAGAATTTTTTCCATGTATAAATGGTTTCTATTCCTATTGGTTGGTAAAAATTTCCTCCTTTTTCAGGATTATATTTGTGGTGATTAGGAATTCTTTTATTTTGATCTAATACATTAACAGGATCTTGCCAATTTAAAGGGCATTCTTTGCCATATTAAGAGTTGGATAATAGTGAAAGTAGGATGATATCAAACTGGTCTTGTGTGAGGTAATTAGGTGACTTGGAAGTTAACCTGACCCCAGGCATTTGGATATAGGCTAAATCTAGTCTCTTTCTGGTCTTACTTTTTTGTTCCAGAAGCTCTAATCTTAGATTCATAGATTCCAGGGCCAGAAGGAACCATTGTGATCATGTAGTCTGACTTCCTGCATAAGAGAGGCTATAGAATTTCCCCCCAAAATAATTCATTCCCTTACTTACTACCTCCTTTTGACTTGTCCCCTGTTTTGATATCTGTCTTCTGTGACATGCCACATGTCTTGCTTTCTTTTCTCAACCACCCAAGAAAAAGGCATATTAACTCTGCAATATGCGTGGTTTTAGCCTTGGGAGTAATGAAGCTGTTCCCAAACACCCACAGTCTGACATCTGTGTAATTGTATACAACCTGCCACTTTATTGAACAGTAAATGCCATTGTCCCAAGACATGGATTACTAATACACAGTCGAAGGCTAGATTGTGTGCCTCTATTTTCATTGTGCTCTTCATTCTGGCCTTAAACTTGTATTTTTTTTAGTCTCCCTATTGTGTTCATCAGCAATGTTCCATTTTATTGATCTTTCTGTATGGTAGTCACAGGCATAAGAGGAATGCTAGAGAGCATTTATACAAGAAAATATAAATACAAACTTCAAAACCAGTATTCTCTCCCATTAATTGTTATATTTGAAGTTGAATAGTCAATTGTATTCACAAAAACAATGCTGATCTGTCACTTTACCTACCTACCTGAACTATGAAAGTCCTACTTTGAAAACTGCTAATTTGTTTTGTATTGGTGTTTTTCTTTTTGGAATAGAATGCTAAAGATTTTGTATCCATAAACTTCCATTTTGTTCTCTTTCAAGAGAGAAGGTATTAAGACACCTATTGTTTCATTATACCATAATTTGGTAGACTGTGTGTGTGATGTATATCCTATTTAATCCTCTCTCAATTCTGTCCCTTATTTTTGTCTTAATTTAGTCTCTCCCTTCCATAGAGAAATAGATAATTCTTCCTACTCCTCTTGAACGTTCTTTTACTTCTCTTCCTTTTCTTCTTCCTCCTATGTGCTTTTCTTCTAGAGTGCTGCCCTGGCCCCTGGATGGAATGGCTATTAATAGTGGCTCTGGTCGCACTGGTAGTTCCTGGTCTCTCTTGGCTTCTGCTATAGCTAGCAGGAGCAGTTTTGCTTATGTCAGCTTGTGGTTCCTTTCCTTCTCTTATTTAACAGCTGAGCTCCTTCCTTAGAACAGCATTTGTTTAGCTGTTGTGATAACTAGGCTGTCGTCTCCTTCTTTCCAGCTGCTTCCACAGGCCATCCAAGTTTTCTTAAGAGCCTTGATGCCTGTAAAATCAGCTGGAAACTAGGAGGGGGAGACAGTACTGTGTGACCTACTGACTGTTACTGGATCACCAGCAAGTTTGAAAATTGCTGACCAAAATGATAGATTTTATTCTGCATATGAAGATAAGTGAGTCTGCGAATAAAGTAAAGGAACTGGATTTTATAATCTTTGATAGTCTCCAAATATGCAGATAATATCTACTAACAGCAAAAGTAATGTTTGGGATTGGTGAAAGAAAAATAGAACTTGTTCCCTGCCGTTTATTAGGCTAAAATAGTAATTTATATAAAGTGACACTGGCCAGATTAGCATGTCCAAAGTTGGCCCTGTTTTGACATTAATAGGTTAAAATTTTTCCTTGAGGTATCAGATGTTGGCTCTTTTATAGAAAACATGTTAATACATTTTATATATATTTAAATTTTTATATAGATATAAAAAATTGTGTAATAAAAAAAATGTGTAAAAATTCTTATGAAATGTGAAACACAGAAACCATGCCCATCTTCGTTATTTATCTCTCCTAATCAGCATTCACTGTTTTTTCTCAGTTTTGCAGTTAATCATTAATGGATTTTTTTAAAGCCCCACAAAAAATTATTATTTTTGTTATTTATTATAATTTAAAGAGATTCCTGAGCTTAGAACTTACACAAATATGGCAGTTCCTTAGTGTTTCCTTCCCTGATAGCATCTGGAGAAATCTGGTAAAAATTTCTGTTTGGGACAGATGTACAGATGTTATCTGGATTGCCTTCCTGTGGAGTACGTTACTTCTGCTTTTGTTGCATAAGATGATATTTTGGACTGAAACACCAGTTGCATCATGTTGTACAACTTGAATAGACTTTCTTGAAAAAAGTGTCAATAGATATTGCTAAGTAGTGGCGTGTTGCATACATGAATAATCTTTCCATTTTCAATTTTAGGTAAATTATACTTCTTTTCAGATGGTATTCTGTTTTCCCATCCCCATCATGGGAGCATTACTGTTTCAAAAAATCATATGGATTCCATTGAGTTCTATGATGGGGTAAGTGCTTCAGTGGTTTGTAGTTATTGTCAGAGATTCTTTAATTTTTTTACAGGGGTATTTATGAAGTAACTAGCAAAAACATGTTTGAATCTTTATGATAGTGTTTGTAAGACGTGCAGAATATTGTTGACATTCAGCAGAATGCCATTTAGATGCTTCTTGGACTCCAGGATTCAAATTCCTATTCTTTGTGTTAGTTTTACTGTACATTCATGATGGCTGAACTGTAAGTAGGACAAGCTTTTAGGATGGGAACTTCATCATGGATATCTTTGTAGTTTGGGCTGCTAGCTTTATTTTATGCAGTGGAAAGGGGTTTTCTTTTTTTATTAGCTTAATTTTTTTTAAAAAATAGTGTGAAATGATTTGGAAGTAAGTAACAACTGTAAATGAAAACAAAATGTATTTTACTCCTTTATACATCTAGCCAACTTATTTTAACCAGTTTTTTCATTGTTGTGTTTCAAGTCATAGCTCCAGTCGCATGGTTGGTTTGTAGATGAAGTGCTGCAGCTATACCAAACATTTTAAACCTTCAGTCAGATGTTGCTAGCAGTGTACCACTTATCATTTAAAAGGTCATGAGACGTGTCTTTATCTACTGTTGGAGAGTATTGTGTAACTGACACTGTGAAAGGGATGGCTGCTTCACCTTTCCCAGGGAGAGAAAAGTGAGGAAGAAGAGCATGCTGCATATGTGCTCTACATTATTATATATATATATATATATTCCAGTTAATTACAGTAAACCACATGAACCATTTGTGATGGGTTGGACCTCTTGGGAAGCTACCCGATGTGCTGAGATACCACTGAGTCTACCTGTTTTGCCAGCATGGGCCCCCTTTAACCTGTCTTGCTGAACCAGGCTCTTAAAAACCTCCTCACACACACACACACAGGTAGGGCCACACCCAGCTGCAGATCAGCTCTGGGAAGATTTATCTTAAGGGACTTGCTCCAGCATTCAGCTGTCCACCTCCTTTGGAGTGCAGACCCAAAGATATATTATGAAATTCACCCCCTCCATCAATGTGGAGAGAGGTGTGCACACTTCTTGTGCCCCCAGTTAGAAATTACAGAAACTGAGTTTAATAATCAACAAAACAAATCATTAACTATAAAAAGCAGATTTTAAGTGGTAAAGGGGTAACAAACAGAACAAAGCAGATTGCTAAGTAGATGAAATCAAACATGCAAACTAAACTAGTTTCACTAAAGAAATTAGTTACGAATAGCATTTCTCACCCTAGATATTGTTGCAGGCAGTTTGCAAAGTTTCTGTGGTTCAGAGTTCCAGCTATATTCCTTTTCAGACTGGACCCCCCTCCTGCCTTCCCTTTTGTAGTCATTCTTCTTGGGCAGACAGGCCATGGAGAGGAGGAGTGGTCTTTGCCTTCCTGTCCACCCTTAAATAGAATTTACATAAGGCAGGAATCCTTTGTTTCCCAAACTTGACTCCCCCCTTCTCTTACAGTGGAAAGTTGCAAGAAATCCCAGGTAATGTTTTAGTATGAGGTGACAAGACCACCTGACCCTGTAGTATCACAGCATCCATGAGTCAATGGCAGTATGGAGTGTCCACAGGCAGACCAAGCTTTTCACAGCTCATTGTCCTTGCTGATGGGCCATCCACCCTGTCTGGCTTTTCTATTGTTGTACCTGAAGTGTTAGCAGTGCGCATCGCCCAAAGTAGCATAGTTGAAATACAGATACATAGTCAATGTTCCTAACTTCAGATACAGAAATGATACAGGCATACAAATTGTATAATCACATTCAGTAAACCATAATCTTTCCAATGAGATCTCACATGAGCCATCTTGCATAAAGTGTATCTGTTATGTCATATTCATATCATAAGCATATTTTCATAAATAATATGGAATGACACGTTACACTATTATTTTAGCAGACATTACCTTTTGCCACTTTCTGACCAAATTGTTAGTCCATTACACGATGATTTGCCATGTTAAATATATGCTGATTCTGATGTCTTGCTGTGATGCGACTTCTGGGAATTAAGAATTGGGTTAGTGTGGACTTCTCCATTTAAAGGTAGACGCATCTGTTTTAACTACAGTCATTTCTTGTTTTCATAGTTTATTACTGAGAGTGGTAATGTGAGATTACTTGGGATGAGCACAAAGTTTCGTATGTGCTCTAAAAAGAAAAGCACCTGTTTTTCTTCAGTCTCAAGTACTTTAAGTTGCTGTACAAGGACTTCCAGAGAGCATTGTGTAGATATGATTTCATAAAGTTTTAAAAAAAGTAAAATACAAGAAAGGCATGTGCTTAAAGTTGAAAAGCAAAACAGTAGAGAGACCCTAACCTTAGCTGCCTTTTCTTTAATACCATATTGACCGACTCTTTGTAGTTGTATAAGCTATTTTAACACTGACCTTCCTTCTATTGTTTGATTCAAGGCACTCACTTTTATAAAACTCTGGCTATTTATGGGGTCTGGCTATCGTTTTTGAACTGTTGCCAGGTTTGTGTGCAAAGGAAAACCTTGAAGGAGAATTTTATTGTTTAACTGACTTGGCATGAAGCAAGGGTATAGAGCTAAAAATATTAAAACATGACAGGAGGATAAGGGGATTGTTAGTGTGCTGTTTTTGGAAGGTAGAGCGTAACAAAGATGCAGAGGAAAGGATAATCATTTGCATTTCCAAGTGAGAAGGTATTACGAACAAGAGTAAGTAGGACCTCAAAGTAACATGCACATCTTATAAAATTCTAAAATCTAGATTTTCTAATTTTTTTTTGTTTCATCTTTTAATTACAACTAATCCTAGTAACATTGTCAACCGAACAAACATAGGTTTGGAAGTTGACTTGGGACTCCCACTCTTATGGCTGCTGAGTTGACATGCCACTTAATTTCCAGTGAGTTAGCATGGGCTGAGCTTTGTGCTTTTAAAATTTTGATGCTTTTCTCTGAAGAAAGCCATGTGTTCTCCATTCTAGTTAGAGGAAGATTATTACTATGACTCTTAACTAAAAGTACAGGAAGATCGTAGTAAACTATAAACTACACAAAAACGCATGGTAGAAAGGAGTACCAAAAAAGAAGCATGACAGCACCTGTTAGTGTTTGAGCTGTGACCCTCATAACCTAAACTTTAGGTCTGCACAAGAAAATTTTCTCAAACTTCTCTAGCATTTCAAAAAAGTGAACAAAAGCAACAAATTCTGTAAATGCAGAAACATCTAGTTGCAGTACAAGTTTTAGATACATTTAAATTAAAATGCCAAGTGATTGAATAGTAACTTTTTCAGTTTAAGCTTTGATAGTTCAAATGCCGCTAATCTTTAACGGTGCTGTGTCCAGAATTTTTATGTCTAGCTTGATTTAATCATCATAAATAATGCCTGGGTAGGATTAACTTCTCACCAATTCTGAGACTTCATAGTTTTAGTAGTTCTTGAAAGCACAGTGTAAGATATATTTTAAGGCTTTTTGTGATTATTGACCTTTTGAATTGCACTTTGCTGGCTAGTGAGGTTTATTATCTTCCTTTAGAAAAGAAATCATCTTGGTGTACTGCTGTATAATATGCTTTGAAAGCTTCTGTAAAGCTTGGTTCTGTTTATTGCATTGTTAAGCAAATATAGTTACATAACACAAATGGCTTGGGAAATTTACTGTGTTTACACAAATGTAAAGCGAACGACGAAGTAGCTGTTACCTTTTCTGGTTAAAATAATTTGCCTCTTGATGTGGGATTCCAAACTGTTGCTGCTGACTTGAGGCTTGTGTATGGTCCTGTCATAAATATAAAGGGAAGGGTAAACACCTTTAAAATCCCTCCTGGCCAGAGGAAAAATCCTTTCACCTGTAAAGGGTTAAGAAGCCAGGATAACCTCGCTGGCACCTGACCACAATGACCAATGAGGAGACAAGATACTTTCAAAGCTGGAGGGAGGGAGAAACAAAGGGTCGGTCTGTCTGTCTGTGTGTGTGTGATGCTTTTGCCAGGGACAGAACAGGAATAGAGTCTTAGAACTTAGTAAGTAATCTAGCTAGATATGCATTAGATTATGATTTCTTTAAATGGCTGAGAAATTAGTCTGTGCTGAATAGAATGAATATTCTTGTCTTTGTGTCTGTCTTGTAACTTAAGGTTTTGCCTAGAGGGATTCTCTGTGTTTTGAATCTAATTACCCTGTAAGGTATTTACCATCCTGATTTTACAGAGGTGATTATTTTTTACCTTTTCTTACGTTAAAATTCTTCTTGTAAAAAAATTGAATGCTTTTTTCATTGTTCTTAAGATCCAAGGGTTTGGGTCTGTGGTCACCTATGCAAATTGGTGAGGATTTTTATCAAGCCTTCCCCAGGCAGGGGGATGCAAGGTTTTGGTGAGGATTTTGGGGGGAAAGATGTTCCCAAACAACCTTTTCCCAGTAAACCCAGTCAAACGTTTGGTGGTGGCAGTGGAAGTCCAAGGGCAAAGAGTAAAATAGTTTGTACCTTGGGGAAGTTTTAACCTAAGCTGTTAAAAGTAAGCTTAGGAGGTTTTCATGCAGGTCCCCACATCTGTACCCTAGAGTTCAGAGTGGGGAAGGAACCTTGACAGGTCCCATTTCCACATTTGGATTGTTCCACGTTCATTGATGCTGTGGAGCTGCCATTGTGGGGGAGGTGCTGTGCCCCAGAAGCGATGGGTACCATAACCCAGTTCAGATCGGAGCATGACACACACACACTCATTTCTAGGTCAAGCTCCATGGGTTTTGAAGTCCAGGTCTAAACGTTCCTTACAACAGAGAAGTAGTTAGTAGAGGTGGGGAGAATGAAGTTGTTTCTGAGCCTTGTTGCACTATAGTATGCAAGGTTATTGCATCTTTAAGGAAAAAGAAAAAAAGGGCATGTGGTCGTTGTTGCCATCCATGATGGATTTTGTAAAAATCCTCCTTGGCTTTTTCTCTCTTCTGAGTGATCAGTAGCCCGGGCAGGAATTCTGCTTGTTGATGGCTATGCTGAAAGACTTCCCCAGATTGAGGCATTCATATTTAAGCATTGACCAGCCTAAAATTTGATTCCTTCTCAATTTTCATTAGTAGGATACTGCAAAATAAAACTGGCATTTTTTTTGTCTACTAGCTGTCAGAGGCAAGATCTACAATACTAGACTTCCATCTCCTAGGCAGAACACCACCAATCCTCCCAGGATGCAGTGTTTCTGATCCGGAATATGTGCACACAAAACTTCATTATGCTGTACCTGTGGTATTTTATTCTATTTAGCAAGGAGGCTAGGAGTCAAACTTTTTGAAAAAAGAACACCGCCAATGTCCTGCATGAATTTAGAGTGATAGAACCTTACTTTCTACCTTTGTAAAGTAGAGAAAATTATCTTCATTACAGGATACTGAGGCTTCATTAATGTTTGTAAAAGCATTGAGATTTGTTGGATGCAAATACAACATAATTTTATTAAATCAAAATGAGATTTAAATTGACAAGAATCCCATTTTAATGAGTTCTAGGGAACAGGAGTCTCATTAGTTTCAATTTTCTGTTGGCTTACAAGCATAGAATGTTGGCAGTAGGAATACTAGACTTATTTATTTGAATTTAAACTCTGTAGGGGGCTTTATGAAATAGACGTGACACTTGCAATATACTTACATGCTGCAGCTCTACTGACAAACCTCTTAGCCATACTTCACTACTGGCTCAGTTCCTCTTATGGTAGTAATTGTGAAACCTGTGATGTAAGGTAAGCTTGCCTGACTTACCGCTATGCTATCCATTTTAACCTTCAGTGTTACAGATTTTGGCATTTATACTTCCAAAAGAGGTCTGCCAGCAGAGAATCTGGGGAACTACTAGTGTAGAGAAAAATAGCGTATGGATGATGGTGGGTTGCCTAAACCTCAAAGCCACAGTTGAACGCTTCAAGAAGAAAATTTGTCTTAGAGGGTGCAGAGATTTTTGAAAGGCAACTCTGGTCGTTTTTTTTTTTAAAAAGTCCAGCTGACCAATCTTGAAGGCCCCTTTCAAACTTATGTTAACTCTTTAATACCACAGGAGAAAGAATTTGTCTTATGACTGGCTATCTGAAAATCCTATCACTTATTATGGTGGGTCCTTCTGCTATGTTTCTGTACTGAAACTCTTTTGGGATAGCCTTTTCAGGCTTGAAAGGATGCACAGTAAATGTGACTATAAAGTGCTATAGATTGGAGAAATAATACTAATATAAATATAACAAAAATGATTTTTTTGAATTCTCAAAACTGTTTATTGTAAAACTTGCTTTTATTTCCTTTCTAGGATTCTACCAGCGTTGTGGCTGCTCTCTTTATAGACTTCAAAAGTTCCTTGCTTGCTCATCTACCAGTTCAGTTCCATACCCCAAGCAACTTCCTGATGATTGGACTTTTCCCAAAATCAAAGATCTATAAAGCTTTTTATTCACAGGTAAAGTAAATAAATACTATCTTGCTTAAAGTGTAACAAAAATACCCATATAATGATCTATGTGATGAAAGGCTAAAGGAAGATGTTTCAAGAAGTGAGATAAGCAGGTAGTTAGAGCATGGGAGTTGGGCTCCTAATACAGGATGAGTCACTGAGATTCACCATGGGATCTTAGGCAAGCCAGTTGACTTCCTTATGCCACAGTCAGTGCAGCTATTAAGTAAAATCAGCACCTGACTAAAAATAAAATCAGATTCTGGATTTAAGATAAGCTCTCAAAGCTCAACTTCTCAAAGTCTTAATATGACAAGTTAAAGGGTAGCAGTTTTCTGAAGGTGAGCATTCATTGTAATCATCTCTTTCTGTTAGTGATGTGACCTAGAGCAACTCTTCCACCCCTCCCCCTCACCTCAAGCTTCTGGAACTTAATTTGTAGACATTAAGGCCCAAGAGACTCCCTGGATCATCTAGTCCAGGTCCCAGGGCATGGGCCATATGAGCCTTATATCTAGCTGCTAATCACCAGTGCCTTTTCTCCCAACAGTATGAGAGAAATGTGACTCTGTGCTTGACTCCTCAAATCTTCTGTGTGAGAAAATCTTTCTTAACTTTTGTACATGTTCCTAGTGATAACTTTCAAATTATGATTGTCATTAGCATATTACCCTATAGTCGCTGTTATAGTTATCACGTGTGTTCCTTTCTAGCCAATGAGTTTGGGTTGTAGAGTATAAAGGCTGTAATAGTCACATTTCAGGTATGGCACTGGTGTATATTTTTTGCTACAGTAATTATATATACTTTTTGTACTATCTAAATCAATCATGTCAAATCTATCTACTGAATTAAAGATAATTTTAACAGATATTTTTAACACAAGATATTTTTTATGAATATTTGAGACCAGTGCACTGTCTTCTCTGTAGATGTAATGATAGCTTGCTTTTTAACATAGTGCTGTGTATCTTCCCAATGTCCCCTTCCACTGCCTCCTGTCTCTTAAACTGTTGGTTTAATTTGTGATATTCCCAATCCCAGGCAACCCAGAAATCATGAGTCCTCTTGTTTCTCTGTTTCCAGATTAGTAGTTTATCTAATTACTAGCCAAAGCATGTTGGTCAGTTAAACTTATCCTTATAGGAATCATAAAGAGGTAGAGAAGCTCTCCTTATTGAAGAGGAGTCATAAGTCCTGGAGAAAATTTTGAAGATCTTTTTAAATCTGATCATTAGAATAGAAAAACTAATGATTCAAGTCGGGGGAAAATGTTTGTGTTTGAATAGCTTGTTCTTACCATTCTGTAATAGCATCCTTTGGAAGTGTACTGTATCAAGTGACCGGATTCAGAGTAGCAGCCGTGTTAATCTGTATCCACAAAAAGAAAAGGAGGACTTGTGGCATCTTAATTTGTTAGTCTCTAAGGTGCCAATGCTCAAATTTGTTTGTCTCTAAGGTGCCACAAATCATCCTTGTATCAAGTGAATTCTTCTACTGTTATCACTTGCATTAAGATGTCCTTATGCTTGAAATTGGAGTGGTTTGTTGTATATTTCTGATTATATGCCTATGGATCATGATCCTAGGAAGTCTTTTTAAAGAAGATAAAAGCTTCATGTGTTTAGATTTAGTACTGTCAGGTACCCCTTCAATTGATAGTCTCACTCACAAAGTAGATTGTACTGGAAAGTATGGAGAAGGCTGCGTTTCGTAAGGGACATTTTATAATCATTACATATTTAGTCTGGCAGAACAGTCTCAGGATTTTAAGCAGGCCATTAAAATTCTCCAGTTGGACATTAACACTTCAAAAAAAAGAGTAATATGTTGTCTTCAATAATAATGTCATAGTTTTTAATTTTATTGTATGCATTAGGATTTCAAAGTAAAAAGCATCAAGTGCTGAGATGCTAAATTGTTGTTGGAAGATTGTTCTCTTGTCTCATCTTTTTATTTCTCAGCAATTTATACTGAAAAGTGTGACTGTAGATGTGGCCTTTACTTAGAGGATGGAAAGCCCTTAAAATCTTCTGTAACATCTGCTCCCGATTCCTCTAAATCTGACTTCTGGGCACACAGTGCCTTTCAGAGTAGCATGAATAAGATTTAAGCCAATGTCTCAAGAAGTTAAATCAGCACCTCAGTAAAAGTAAAATCAGATCAATGGTACAAAACACTTGACTTTGAAGGCAGTTGTACGTAGATCGAACTAATTTCTTACATTCGCCTTGGGATTGAAGAAACTTGTGGGAAGTGTTGAAAACAACTTAAGTCTCATGTTCCCTCTCATGGTCTGCTCTGATTTAAAGGTTCAAGTTATTACTTCTGTTTGCACCATTTTGTCCCTTTGAACTGAACCAGTCCAGTGTTTTAGGTACCATATTTTAGTTACCACTGGAAGCAAAGGAAATGTGGAGCTTCCTTCTTCTGTTTCAGGAGTTTAATATGTTTCTTCTGTCATAACAGTGCATAAGTTTGTAGGATTTTCATTGATACAAAACAAGCTTAGAGCTCTGAAACCGTTTAAATATCCCCTTCTGCTCACCGCAATTCAGTGGTATCCAGGCAATAGGCATTGAGTCCTGTGTCTTTTCTCAGTGCAGAAGCCATTAATGTGAACTCTTCTGGCTTTTCATACCACTGTCCATTTTAGAGTTTCATTGTCGCTTCTAGTTTAAGGAAGCAGAAGAACCCTATATTCACAAAGAGGTATCTGATGGAATGGTATGGCTGTCCTATATCTGCTCATCTCTTGCAATGCTATAGACTCTAGAGAACTATAGGGTTCCCTCCTCTCATACTAGGAACTGAGTTCTTAGAAAAAAGGCTTAGGCACTTTTATTCTTTTGAAAGTTGCAGGGCTTCCATATTCCTGAAGGAAGTGTACACATATCCAATTCCTATCTTGCTGCAAGAAATTGGGTTGTAAATATTTAGTGGTCATTAGCAATGAAAGTAGATGTATGACCTAACTTGTATAATTATATCGTGTTTTAAGTGTGAATGGTGCTGCATTGGGTGAGAGATTATTTCACGTAAAAGTGTGATAGAGCTGTATCATAGAACCATTTCTCAACTTCCTTGAGATATGCATTATTCATTGGCATAGTTTAGCAGCATTGGGGTTGAATAGGAGTTAGCAGTTGATGGCTGAAGATATCTATCTTCATTATGCTGGTACGTCCGTTGTGAGACTGGCTTAAAATCTTGAAATTAGGGGTTGCAAGTCACATTCATCCTCATTTCTCTCAGTAATGTGGATCATTGAAGATATAACTCTCAGAACTTCAATTTCAGGTAAACAATTCTGGTTTGTCCATTTCGTATGTCACACAGTTTAGCGTCCACAAGTAATGTCACAGCCCAGTTTGTTTGCCATTTGGTATACAGTTTCCCCTTTCTTTTTGCCTTGTCTCAGTCCCAGTGTGGTTAGTAGTGGGATGCTTATTGGAAATATCAACTCTGCATTAGGAAGCTACCTGAAATCAGTGTCCATTATTTTCCTGTAAATGCATGAGTACTGTTGAACATTTATTTGGCAATTCCCTGATTTTTTTTGTTTTAGTTTTGCTTGCCTTATGTGGGGTAAACATCTTTCCTTCCAAATATGTATGATTGTGGCTTCTCCTACCACTCAGCTTTCTCAGTCATGGGATGGCTGGAGATGGTTGTTTAGTGAGGGGCTTTTCTGTTTTAAAGAAAAGAAGCATTCTGAGTTGGCATTGTAGATAAGAGACTTAATTTGCTGTATGAAAGAAAAATATTTTTAAAAGACTCTTAGATTGTTAATATACTAACATTTCAAATGTGTGAAAACCAAATGAATCCAGTGTTGTAAGATTTGTTTTTTTGTTTTATTTCAGGTTTTCTCCTCGTGGCAACAGACAAACTTAGGAGTATCTTTAAAGGTGGTCCAGGCAGATTTCCTATCTGTAGAACAAAAGAGATTGTAAGTTGATGTTGCTCATCTTCTTGCATTCATGTATAATTATACGTATAGTGTAGTGTTTTCTGTTTAACATTCAGTCGAGCTATGTGACCTCTCAAGCACTGTAGAATGTTTTATAGCTGATTCACTTGAAGAGCCAGAATGATGATGAAATATTAGATGTTTTACAGAGAGTTGTTATAAGAACAATTTTTACTTTCCACTAATCTTTTCCAGAATTTACTACTTGGATATGTGGATTAAAAATAGAGGCAATTGGTAGGGTTTGTTTTGAACTAAACAAATTGGTGTGCTTATTTTAGACACTCCAACATGCAGAAGCTATACAATGCCTTGTCCTATCCTGCTGGGGAAAGATGGAGTCAACTAAAAATGTCCGCTAGCCTCCCAGAACTAGAGAGGTGAGGAGTTGGGGTTTTTGTAATTTCAAAAGATCACATTTCCAAGAATTATTGCAAAGAAGATATCATATTTTAAAACCTATTGTTTCTCTAAGCTCTTCTTACTAAATAATTATCGGGAGATGTAAATATTAATACAGAGTTTGAATATTTTTCCCTCTCTGGGAGGTCTCTATTAAGGTCTACATCCAGTAACATGTTTTACTGTAGTCAAGTTACAGCTATTCATGTTGGAGGGGAAAAATCCACATTGTTTTGATTAGAGGATAATACAACTTCACTTTTAAAAGGTTTCTGCAACACTTTGCGGTCAGCAGTATAAGTCGTGAGCCAGTAATGAGAGCACACCTTCCTATTTTGTTACAACAGTCGGAAAGCATTCCTGTTAGCGAAGCAGAAAACGATAAGGTAAGATAGCGTAAAAACACAATCCTTAAAACAACTTTTTTAAAAAAAGATAGGAAAAAAGTTGATAAAATACTGTACTTACACCTTCACTTCTGTTGTATGTAAAATGTAAACAAGTCTTTTGCTTTGCAAGTCTATTTTGCACTGCATTTATTCAATTAGCCTTGCATTACATGCAGCTCTTTCAAAGGTTGGTTGTCCAATCACATTCGATTAACTGTAAAATATAAAAAAGACATGTATGTGACAAATCTAAATAACTAACTACATAACCAGTGTTATATTTATAGCTGTTGTGCTCCCTTCTGTCTTCCCACTGTTTGTTGCTTTCATTGGTGGTGTTTTGTATTTAGGATTTAAGTTTCTAGGAGCAGGTAACTTGTTTTATCAGTTTGTGAGGTGTCTAGCATACTTTTGAGCACTTGAAGAAAAATAATTACAGTAATAATAATAAATATAACTTTTCCTTTTACTTTAGGTGGTTATCACTATTATAACAGGGCTTCCAGGCTGTCACTCCAGTGATCTGTGCGCTTTCCTGGTCACTTTTATCAAGGAGCATGGAAGGTTAGTGTAGTTTTGGTTCTACTTTCTACAGCAGTCCTCGAAAAAGAAAAAAGCTGGTTGATTTTTCCATTCTTGTGCTGAACAGTTACTGTGATATTCAGGAAGGATGTTAAGTAGTTAGGTTGCTAGCCATGGATTTGGGAGATATGGGTTCGATTCCCTGCTCTGCCACAGACTGTGTGACCATGAGCATTCACTTAGTCTCTGTGTGCCTCGGTTCCCCATCCTGAAAATGGGAATAATAGAACTGTTACCTCACAAGGGTGTTGTGAGGACTTGTGCAGTAAAAATCGTGAGGCACTTAGATTCCAAAGTAATGGCTGGCGGGGGGTGGGGTGTCTCATATAAGTATCTTAGGTAGGTAGATATTATTCTACATTAAGAATGGGAATATCACAAATATTAATTCAGATGGCCAATTGTGACTGCTGTATGTCCATTTGTTTGGGTTCTCTGAGACTGTTCAATTCATCTGTAGGATTAGCAGTGTCTCCAAAAGGGCCAGATGAAACATTAAATGTTAGGCTAAAGTGACTGGTCACTTGGTGATTTTCTTTGTCAGCACTTTGAGAGAACAGGTAGAGAAATTTCATTGCTTGTTTCCTCTGGTGGTGAGTCTTAAAGCAAATATAACTCATCTTTTGTGTAAGAGATGAGAATATATTTGAAATCTAGCTTAAAATATTGTTTTTAAATGTAGAATCTGTTTTAAAAATGTTTGTTTGGTTTTGCTGTCTTTTGCCAGACCAGAGAGAATGTGTAATTTCTACCAGCATATGGAGATAGGAAAGAATCATTTTAGAATTATACCTTGTTTGTTTGAGTAGTCAGCTCTGTACAAGATCAAACAAACCCCTTTTTCTCCCCCCCCCCCGCCCCCCCTCGCAAAGCTTATAATCTAAACATCTGGAATGTAGTCTCTGTAGTAAGGTGGCTCCAGCAAGTATTAACAAGACCTGGCTGGATGGGAATTGAGTAATTTTAAATTTTCAAGTAGTTCTCTGTTCTGAGCCAAATGTAAAAATAAATGATGGGGTTTTCTCTGTGGCTTTTTTTGGACCTTTTTATTTAAAGTTTGCAAACTGAGATAGTGCAGTGTCTGTAGTCCCTGTGAGGGGGGTGTGTGTGTTTGTTTTTATTGTAAACATGTAAGATTCTTTTGAAATGATTACTGCATAAAGCCTTATTTCATTACTTGTTTAAATGATAAAATTGGTGAACGTTTCATTGCAACAACATAACTGAAATTGTATCCTGTCCAAGATAGTTCAGTTGAGGTCCATACAGTGTCTCATGATCAGGAATCCTAGTTTTTTGTGTTTATAAAAAAAAAAAAAAAATTCTCAAATAAACCATAAAAACTTTTGGGTTTCCGAGATTAAAATGCAACGCTGAGCTTCAGTTTCCCTAGCTGCAAAATATAGTATAGTAAAATATAGGTATCAGTTGAACACTTTTATTGGTATATTTACAATTTTAAGCAAGTTCGAAGCCTACCAGTGTCATCAGTCATTGTAATAAAATAAAATTTGCAAATTGCAATTTGTGTTTCATGTATACCAAATACTTCTATATTGGTATTGCATATTTTCAGAAGGTTTCTTTTAAATACCCAAAAAATAAAGCTCCCATTGTCAGCTCCAAGTGGCGGGACTCCTGCTGTCAACTGAAATCTTATTAAAAATGCTGTTTGGCCCAACAAGGTTGGGCTTAGGTTTATGTGGCACTCCTTTGTAATAAGGTTGGGCACCACTGGAATAAGTGACACTGGTACTTTAAATAAAATTTAGTTAATACTTAATATATGTTTTTGTTTTTATTCACGAAATGCAGAAACTAAAGATTCTCTGTAAAAACTCAAATTCATAAAATCATAGAAGATTAGGGTTGGAAGAAACCTCAGGAGGTCATCTAGTCCAATCCCCTGATCAAAGCAGGACCAACACCAACCAAATCATCCCAGCCAAGGCTTTGTCAAGCTTGGCCTTAAAAACCTCTAAGGATGGAGATTCCACCATCTCCCTAGGTAACCCATTCCAGTGCTTCACCACCCTCCTAGTGAAATAGTGTTTCCTAATATCCAACCTAGACCTTCCCCCTCTACAACTTGAGACTATTGCTTCTTGTTCTGTCATCTGCCACCACTGAGAACAGCCTAGCACCATCCTCTTTGGAGCCCCCCCACCCCTTTCAGGTAGTTGAAGGCTGCTATCAAATCCCCCCTCACTCTTCTCTTCTGCAGACTAAATAATCCCAGTTCCCTGAGCCTCTCCTCATATGTCATGTGCCATTGCCCTCTGCTGGACTCTCTCCAATTTGTTCACACCCCTTCTGTAGTGGGGAGACCAAAACTGGACACAGTACTCCAGATGAGGCCTCACCAATGTCGAATAGAGGGGAACGATCTCGTCCCTTGATCTGCCGGCAATGCCCCTTCTTATACATCCCAAAATGCCATTGGCCTTCTTGGCAACAAGGGCACACTGTTGATTCATATCCAGCTTCTCGTCCACTGTAATCCCCAGGTCCTTTTCTGCCGAACTGCCTCTTAGACAGTCTCTAAGGTGCCACAAGTACTCCTTTTTGCCTCTTAGACAGTCAGACCCCAGCGTGTAGCTGTGCATGGGAGTCTTCCTTCCTAAGTGCAGGACTCTCCACTTGTCCTTGTTGAACCTCATCCAATTTCTTTTGACCCAATCCTCCAATTTGTCTAGGTCACTCTGGACCCTATTCCTACCCTCCGGCGTATCTACCTCTCCCCCCAGCTTAGTGTCATCTGCAAACTTGCTGAGGGTGCAATTAATCCCATCATCCCGATCATTGATAAAGATGTTGAACAAAACTGGCCCCAGGACTAATTGTCCATTTTTCTGTGGCAAACGGATTTCTAGGATCCTTGCTCGTGATCACTCAACTTTATTACTAACACACAAATCAAAATTATTCTGGAATATTGTTTTGAAGATGCTATTTGACCTTGTTTCATATCAAAGAAGCCATTGACAGCAATTTAAAAACCATAGGCTGCTGCTGAAAAGACATAAGCCTAAGTGAAAAGAAAAGGAGGGCTTGTGGCTCCTTAGAGACTAACAAATTTATTTGAGCATAAGCTTTCGTGAGCTACAGCTCACTTCATCGGATGCATTCCGATGAAGTGAGCTGTAGCTCACGAAAGCTTATGCTCAAATCCATTCCTTAGTCTCTAAGGTGCCACAAGCCCTCCTTTTCTTTTTGCAGATACAGACTAACATGGCTGCTACTCTGAAGCCTAAGTGAGTTTCTCCTTTGTTTCTGTATGGGACCAGAAATAGGGAATTACTTTGTACTGGTCACAGATTTATTTTTGATGGCCATGGGGTCAAAAGGAAAAGAACAGAAATAATATGGTATAAAGAGAAAACAGAATTGAACTGATCTCACTCAGTTTGATTTTTTCAGGTGGGTTGTTTATCGGCAAACTATGGATAGCCCTGAATGTTTCAGTGCCGCCCACTTTCAGCGTTACCTTTCAAGTGTTCTTGAGTCCCAGCAGAACCGCAGCGCGCGTCAGTCCAGTTACACTAGAAAGAAAATGAGGCTGTTGGTGGTCTTGCAAGGGTAAGTAGTTCGTCAAATACAATAAGATTGATTTTCAAGAGAGTACACTGTTCTCAGTTCTGCTCTTCATATCTCCTAGGTTAAGCTATTTTGTAACTTGTAATTCCTGCCTTCCTTCATTGGAAGAAGGTATTCGTAAAATGGTGTGTCTTGGTTCATGTTCTGACAACAGTGAGGCTTGGCTTTGGCCTTACTCCCTCCGGTAACCTGTTCAAGTGTCTGGAGCCCTCAACAGAGAATACTTCACCTCTGGCTCTCTCCGACTTCATCCCAAGTGCTGCTGATAGTGTGTTTCTAGTGCAGCACCGCTTTTTTTTAGTGGGTCATGATAGTGAGACACTCATCCTCCAGAAACTGATGAGAACGCATGACGTTGGTATCCCACCCCTCCCCTTAATCCCACTTCACGTATGGTGGCCAACTAAAGGTACTGATCTCCATTTTGAAAGCTCTTGATTTTTGTGCGATCTGAGGTAAATCTTGTAAACTACTTTGAGAACTGCAGGTAGAAGTTACTTTACCTGCTATAGCATTGTTTAATTTCTGGAACGACAACTGTTGTATTTACTGTATGCATGCAAGTGCCAGAGAATACATATTTCTGCGTTACCCAGTAGATATCATTTATTGTAGCAAAGAAAACAATAAGGTACAGCAAAAATGTACAACAGCTTTATGCATCGTGCAGAAAAGCGTGTTAGCTGAACAAACATCCTACTTTTCACAATTAATTTTATATTTGAAGGTTGAGATACTGAAAATGTTTTGAAAAATATCCATAGGGTGGAGTACCATCCCATTCCTCTCCAAGGAAAAACCTATTGTGTGGAAAATTACTTAAAAGCCTTAAAGGTTTTTGCTAGACTTTAATTTTTAAGTGGCTTGAAAATATTTAATTTCAGGAAGTAAGATGTAATTTAATTCTTTGAATACCACAATTAGATCTTTTTTTGGAAAAGCATTGTAAATTTATTCTGAACAAGCAGTGCAAAATAATTTTTAATAAATAATTTCAGGGTTTTGTGATCTAAATAAGCCATTGGTTATTTTTTTCCTCTATGTGAACATAAAAGTTAAATTTTTGTGAGTGAGATTTTAAACAAAAAAATAGGTAAATGTGAGCTATAAGAACTGTTGCTTTGCTCTTTGCATGTATAGTGCCCTTAGCCTCACTTGGTGTATTAAGGTTTGTCTGCATGGACGTTTTGTTCTCTGCAAGCTGGTGTGTGAATCTACCCCACACTAGCCTGCCACATACTAACTGTCCATGTGTGCTATGCTGAAGCACATTGACAGCTCTGAAACAGGAGTGGATTAAAGTGCATTAATGAACGGATAGCGCATATCAGCGGGGTCCATATGGACTGTTAGCTCACGGCAGGCTAGCGTGCGGTAGATTCATACACCAGTTTGAAGCAAATTAAATGTTCATGTAGACAAGCCTGAGTTGTATTTGCTATGAGAACCATAGGTTTAGGATTTCATGTCTCTTGGATTTAAAAACTCTCAGCCTTTAACCTAAATTTGCGTAAATCAAGAAACAAATAAATCTACGCGTGTTTGGTTTTGTCATTTGTTCTTATTCAGATAAATACACCTGAACATGCAACAGATTTTGCTGTTGAATGTTCTGATACTCTCTCTGACCCAGAATATACTGCGCCCAACAGAGCATGCAAACTCTGAAACTCTGGTTTAGAACTGGTTGTGAAGAACAAAACCATATTCAGTTAAAACTGTTGGGGGAATTTTAAGTAGGCCTTGCTCAGATTCTATTTCAAGTAAAAGTGCCTAGTCTTGTGGGGGAAAAGCTATTAGATCTTTAATGAACATGAGTGGATAGAATCTCTGTTTTATATATATCATCTGAAAGATGACCACTTCAACACCACACATCAAGACCATGGTGGGAATTGGTCAGTTTTGAATCAGAAGGAAGGGTGCTGTTTGTTCTATCATTGGCACCGCTCTTGGCAGCATATTCAGGTATTTGCTCCCAGAAACTAGTGAAACACACAAATTGTCTTCTCTGATAAATGTTCTAATCCTTTAAAGAAATGTGCTCTTCATTTGGATTTAATATCTGATTACTCCGCATTCCCATCAGATAATTTACATGTATGATTAAATGGAAACAATTTTTTCCATCTTGGTTTAGAAGTAATATTCATTTCTAAATCAGATAATACAGTAGTAGGTACCGTTATAGGAGTCTAATGCGCTTAGTGGGGACATGCATGATCAACTGTATAAAATCGGTTGCTAAAGATCAACTTCTATAAAATTGACCTAATTTCAAAGTGTAGACATGCCCTAGGTCATAGCATTTCGGCTTTTCAAGTGTACAATATTTGAAAAGGATGCTGTTAGGTAAACTCATGTACATTGGTCACCACTAAACTCTTTTTACTATTTCGTTTTGTCTAGTTTCCATTATTGGGAATATTAGAATAGCATTCAGTGTAAAGATTCTCATGCTGATTGTTTTGTAGTTTAAGAAAACTAATGCTTTCTTAATATATGCCTATAAATTACCTTGGTGCCAGATTCTTAATTGTTACTAATATATTTTATATTGTTTTAGGTGTGATCACGGTTTGCTTTTCATCATGGATAGTAAAATAGAATAGTTAGGTGAACTTTGCTTTATACCACAGATAAATTCTCTGGGTTTACGTTTACATTTCTAAAACCACATCTCGCCAAAAGTCTGAAGCTGAACCTACACTAGAGAATTCTAAAAAAATTTGCAGCGTGGGCTGGTAGATCTTAGACTTCCCACATTTTGTTGGGAGTTGAACTCTGGGCATCAATTGGTACAGAGAAACCCAATTATTAATATAATTTGAGGACTTTTTTTTAATGCCAGAAAAATAAAGGATAAGATATAATTTGCCTAAAAGTTAATACTTAATCATAAACTCAGTTTAGTCAATTTCATTTATTTTGTTCTCATGCACTAGTACAATGTGACAACGTTTGAGTTACAAACACAGCAGAGGAATATTTCAATTCAATTGGAATGTTTTAAGTTGGAATTCTTAAAAAAATGTCATAGAAACATTTCTGTTGGCACTGGGTTTTGTACTTCCTTTCTTTACAAAACCTACAATTTGGACTTCAATCAAATTTATGGTGTTCCTTTAAGTCTTCAGTTAACATGCACGTCGTTTGCAGAAGGCATAATGTGAATTTCTTCCTATCTTGTTGTTTCTGTGCCTCTTGAAAGCAGAAGTTTACACTTATTCAGTGTTAAGTTTATAATAGTGCATTGTGCAATAGCTGTCAGTAATTTCTGATGGCACTTCTCTTTTCTTTGTGTAAGTAAACATCTGAATGTCTAAATTTCTTGCATACTGAATTGTGTATCAGGCATTTTCTTAGAACTCTAGTAATTTCTTTTGATTAATTGTTGACATGGTTCTTGTATTTGTCACTTCACACTTCTTCACTTTGTTCTCTTTGCAGATATACAGATGTTATTGATGTTGTACAGGCACTGCAGACTCACCCTGACCCTGATGTGAAGTCCTCTTTCATCATAGGAACAATTTCCACTTGCGTAGAACCACTTAGCTGCTATATGGAACATAGGTACATTAAAAAATCTGAATTGTTTTGTGTATTGTTCATGTATATATAGTTTGGTCTGTTCTAAAACCTTGTGAGAATGATGCAACCATATTATGCTCTATTGTTGTGCACAGCTGAGCTGATTTATTGTATTGTAACTTCAATAAATGTTCTCCTTTTGAGTTTACATAATTTTAACAGAGCTTTTAAATGCAGCTTGACTTGTACATTTAATGTGGGATTGTCATCCACTGGAAAAGCAAAATTTTGTTCTCAAAAGGTTTAACTTAGAAAAAGAAATTAATGTTGTCATCTCTGGATTATGTAGGAACAAACAAAGAGAAACAGATTATAGTTGTTGATTTTTACAAAGCACATAAATCATTGTAGTGATTCTTCAGTGAATCTTTCTTATTCCTTAATATTGCCAGACAATAAGAAACTTTTATTTCAGTTTGGGTACCTGATTAATTATTACTTTTTGTTTTCTTAAAATCAGCTATCAAATGAAGACACTACACATTCAAGATGTGAATTTTCTTGGTTTTGAATTTTACAGGATATAGTGTCAAAAGATGGGAGAGGAAATTCTGGAAGTGTTAGTTGCACTTCTTAGATTATTTTTTTAAAATTGGCATGCAGCCAAGAAACTAACACTTTAAATAGCAAAATACACTTTATAAACTCTTCCCATGTGCCCAACCCAAACTGCAGAGATGACAAAAACTTGATACTTTGTTAAAAAGCTTTTCAAGGGATGTGGAACAGAGCTGATTTTAAGACTCCGTGGTCCTAGATATAAGCACTACACACCATTTTTACAGCTATTTGTGATCTCAGTAAGCAGATTGGTGGATTCAAACACATGAATTCTATCTCTTTGAGTAAATACCAAGTGCCTCCACCATAATCTTTCAATTTGACATAGATAATGTTAACCACAAATGAAGGTTATTACTATAAATATTTCATTAAGAGTATGATGAAAGAATTGCAGGTTATCTCCTGAAGTGAAGTAGCTGTTGATGGCAAAGACATAGCCCATGTAGTGTCTATTTCTGCCTCACTTTGAAGCTTCCTTCTGTAAGAGGTTGCAAAAGAACAGAATCTGGCAGACCTAAAATGGCTTTATGCTGCAATGAGTTTTTCTGAGTATGGAAGCATTGAGAGTTCCAGAAGAGTAGATTGTGTCTTGCTGTCTGACTTGAATCTTTTGTATTTACAAAAAGAACCTCTTGTCCTCCAAAGTTTAATTAGCGTAGGTATCCAGTGGAGGGCTTTCTTTTGTTCTAGACTATTACCCCTTTACTTGAGCTCGTTACAGGTTTGATGAAGTTGATAAATGGTATCACTGCTGTGCATTTTGGTAAAATGCACCAAATACAAATCCTGCCCTAAAAAGCTTATGATGTGTTCTAAAGGCACAACCCAGAAATACAACAATAACTCATGTTTAATACTGTACCTTTTCTAAGTATATACCAATCTTTTACTAATTAACTCAGTGTAATACCAGTTAGACGAAATAGAACAGAAAATAGTCCCTGAAACAAGAAAGCTTCATAAAATTAGTTTTCCAAAAGTGCTTAGAGGCAGGGAGACCACTTAGTAAACATGACTTGGAAGGCTATTCCAGGCCATGGGATAGCATAAAAGAAGTCTTGAAGATGGGTCAGGGTGGTGACGCCATGTTAAGCCTAATAGTAGGCAATGTTCAAATGACTGGGAGTCTTCAACTTGACACAAACGTTATGCTTGTGTTGGGGCTCGATTTAGATTATTGATTAGATGTCAGATACGCAGTCTCAATCAGTGCTATTACAGAAAAGGTTAATACTTCATTCAATCCTGGGAGCAGGTTTGCAAGTGACACTTTCTGTTCCAAAGTGATTATAAAAACTACCTGCTATATTAGCTATTTACCACAAACTAAAATCGCTAATTATTACAGACCTTTCTTATCTGACCTAGTTTCTTCCTCCTGTTTTCCAGGATGTAGACACCTATGCCGATTACTTCTAGCACCTTATCTAGTTAAAGACACCTGTATTGATTATCCCAATTATCCTAGCACATTTTTTTGTATTTTGCATCACTTCTGAGAGCTTCTGCATATGAAACAAGGGTTACATGTTGTTCACTTGCTAATAAGATTTCACAGTGAAGCTTCTGTTCAATGAAAAGCATGCTTGAATTTGATTCATAGTTAGTATAAATGCAAAGAATAGAAAGCCTTCTAGAAATAGATAGTATTGGGTAACTGTTGGTAGAGAGCATCCATTTGTACCATAATCTTTAACATTAAGATTTCTTCTTTAATTTTCCAGATTCCTTTTTCCTAAATTTCTGGATCAGTGTTCACAAGGTAATTAAACTTTGTTTCTTTAGGAAATGATGCAGAACAAAACCTGTCAATACCCGGGCTTTAAATGTTGCCTAAACCAAGGATTTCTGACTTTTTCAGCCTAAGGGCCAAACATTATTTTTGCAAAACAGTCAAGAGGCCGATATCAATACTTTGAGGTACATTCTTTGTCCTGAATAGCTGCTTTCGATGCCTCTCTCTCCCCAACAGATAGCTTGGGAGGGAGGAATGGCTGGAGAACAATGCATTCCAGCGATCCGCAAATGGAGTGTGGTCCCTAGGGCGCTGTCGTCAGCCAGCACAATGTAGACCAATCTCCTGGCTGCTGTAACCTGGACTGATGGAGAATCAAAATGCTAAAACTAACTGTTAGTTCTCGGTTTCTACTAATGTCCTTCTCTCCTGGACCTCAGTGAACAGAAGGGGGGTCGTCAGCCTTTCCTGGGCACCCCGTAGGGTAAGGCAGAGTCAGGCATGCTCTCGTAGCCTAGAGCAATTTAGAGCTAGCCTCTTTTTCCTCCTTTGTGATGCAACAGGTGGGGGGCAGTGGGGAAGCAGATCAGAGCACATGTGAGCTGTGCAGTGGAAGGTGTCTTCCCACTTCCTTCCTTCCCACCCTGAGCCCCTCTTCACCCCTCACACCCTCCAACTTCCTGCCGCAAAAAGGAATGATTCAGATGCTTCAGTTTAAAAAGCAGAGCATGGCTCATAGACTAGGTTCCCTCTAAGCTGCATGGTTGCTCAGCTGCTCATTAAGCCCCGTGCAGGGGCTCAGGGCTGGGGCTGGGAGACCCCTTCCCTGCTGGCCCCAGCACAGACCTGTCCCGGCTGGGGGAGAGGTGCCCCTCCCTTGGCCAGGCCCAAGTCTGCTAAAGCTGCTACGGCCAGGGAGAGGCACCTCTCAACCGGTCCCAAGCTGCTGGGGGAAGTCCTCTCTCCGCACCGCACCCCCGTGGCAGCCTGCACCCCAAACCCCTCATCCCTGGCTCCACCCCAGAGCCCGCACCCACAGCCAGAGACCTCAGTCTCCCACACCCCAACCCTCTGCCTCAGCTCTGAGACCCCTCCCATGCTCCAAACCCCTCGACCCCACCCCCACCACATTAATTTTGTTAGGTGCATCAAAATGGAAGTGATGTGTCACACATCACCTCCATATTGATACACATAACAAAATTCATTCCGCATGTGGATGTAAAAAATTAGTGGGAACACTGCTCATGGATCACCTTTTTTAATTCATAATCAAAGGACTTGTCTTCACTACCAGTGTAAGTCAACCTAAGGTATACTACTCCAGCTATGTGAACAACATAGCTTGAGTCAATGTATATTAGGTTGATTTACCCTAGCATCTTCACTGTGCTGCGTTAATGGGAGATGCCCTCCAGTCCACTTACCTTAATCTTCTCAGGGCGGTAGAATAACAGGGTCGACTGGAGAGTGCTCTGATGTCGAGTTAGTGGGACTTCACTAGACTTGTTAAATTGACACCCGTTGCATTGATTTGCAGCAGTGTTGATCTAAATAAGAAATACTCTGCTTTAATACAGTATTAAGGTTTGGTTCTACTCTGAATAGTGATTAAAAATGGCACCACGTTCAAAAGATCTGGTTGTGGTGGTATTCAGTCACATCTGTTTGCTTTGAAACAAAAACATGTGTTTACTACTATTTTCTCTGTTCACAATGGGAGGCCAGAACTGCTGTGGTTATGAGTTCTGTCCCTTCTCATGTCTCGTCAAGCAAATAGTTATGTAAGTTCCAAATGGGAGACTAAATTCAGTAATACCACCTGTGCAATCCCATTGAAAACTATAGTGGTACCTATTAAACGTGTTGAGAATAATGGTGTTGCATAAATTATAACTGTTTTTCTAAGTGAAAAGAGATTTTTTTTTTTTGCCAGCCTGCAAATTCAACCTGAGATCTGAAAGTCAGTCTCTGTTCTTACAGATCATGAATGGTAGGAAAGATTCTGCAGACCATTTTCTGCCTTCAGTTACGCCTGTGGAGTTTCACTTTAGCTCAGTGGTTTGAGCATTGGCCTGCTAAACCTAGGGTTGTGAGTTCAATCCTTGAGGAGGCCATTTAGGGATCTGGGGCAAAAATTGGGGGATTGGTCCTGCTTTGAGCAGGGGGTTGGACTAGATGATCTCCTGAGGTCCTTTCCAACCCTGATATTCTATGATTCTATGAAATGTCCTTCACTCTGGCCTTGACATATACAGTCTGTCCTATTCATATCTATTCAGAATGTTGCTGCAAAGTTCATTTTCCCAGTCTGTTGCTTTGACCATGTCACCCCTCTTTTTGCATCCCTTCACTAGTTGCCTTCTCAGTTGCATCGAACATAAGCTGATTTTATTCACGTAAAAGGTCCTTTACAGTCGACTTATCTTTCCCCTTCTTAGCTCTCAGTTGCTGTTGAGTCGATGAAGTGAGCTGTAGCTCACGAAAGCTTATGCTCAAATAAATTTGTTAGTCTCTAAGGTGCCACAAGTACTCCTTTTCTTTTTGCGAATACAGACTAACATGGCTGCTACTCTGAAACCTGTTGAGTTGTGGACACTCTGATCAGCCCATGATGCCAGCCTCTACTGCCCACTCGTTTAAATTCTCAAATAAATACCTTCATGCTTCCTCTCTTGCTTGAGGAACGCTCTGTAAACATCTGCCAAACTACTTCATTATTTGCTTTCAAATCCCTCCCCAAAGCTTTCCTTTGCCATGATGTCTACAAAAACTTGACAGAGGTTAAGCTGCTGGTGTGCTGTGACCATTGCCTATCATCAATATTGTCTCACTGTTTCCTTGTATTCCTCGATCTGTCACTTGCTTTTAAGCTCTTTGGGCCAGGGACTGTTTTTGTTCTGTTTGTACAGTACCTTATTCAGTGAGGTTGTGATCTATGACTTGGGCTCCTAGGGGTTACAGTAATACAAACAATAACTGGGGACAAACAGTTGTTCTTGTAGCTGTCTTGATGTAGAATTCTGTTATGCTTGTGTCATAATAGACTACAGCATCCTCCCCAAGTATGTTCGCTCTTCAGTGCTGAGAAATAGTAGCAAAAACATTATTTTAATCACAAAAGTAAACCGAAGTGACTCGGGACTCTCAAAGGAAGCAAATCTGAGTAAGAATGGGATGATGACCATTGTGGAAAGTATTATGATGCCATTATATAAATCTGTGGGTTTTTAATTCATCTGAGATGCAATGTTCAGTGCTGAATTGCAGAATTAAAGAGAATACAGAAAGGAGCAACAAGAATTAGGGACATGGGAAAATTCTGGTATAAAGATTGAGAAGATTGGGATTGTGTAATTTAGAGATGAGATGAATAGGAAGGGATATAGTCAAAGTATATAAAATAATGATACTGAGAAGCTAGAGTCAGAACTTCTATTACCTCTGTTTGTTAGCATAAGAACAAAGAGACACTTAATGAAATTAAAAAGTGGAAAATTCAGAATTGATGATAAAAAATCAATATGGTGCATAATTAGATTGTGGAACTCATTGCCACATGACGTTAAGACCACTAAGTCAGCAAGATTCAAAGAGGGATTGAACATTATGGATAATGAGAAGATCCAGAGTTGTTTATAAAAATATTTAAAAGGGGGGGGGGGGGGAAATTGGAGGAATACAAACCTCATGCTTCAAGCCATTCTATCAGGAGTAAGGAGGAGACTCTCCTGGTGGTAATTACCCAAAATCTGCTTGCTGCAGGGTTTCTTGCACCTTCCTCAGAAGCATCTGCTTGAACGGTCATTGTCTGAGACAATATACTGAACTAGATGGACCGGGGCCTAATCCAATAGGGCAAAAGTCGATGTTCTGAAGAAGTTGCCATTTTCACATTATTTTTCAGAGGAAAAACTGCACATTTTAAAATAAGGAAATCTGAACACTAAATATAATCAGAGCTGAGTTTCGACTGAGGTGGTGTTCTGTTGTCTTTAGGATTTGCGTGCCTCTGATGTCCCACGTTTTTTCCTCCTTTGTATTGACCCTATTTGGCTAATCTTTCATGAAAACTCCTGTTTTAGGCATCAGTAGGCACAATAGCTTGATCTATTAACCTTTATTACTATTACTAGATGTACAGGTTTTTTCCATAGTCTAATCTCTGTATTTAATGGATATGTGTTGCTATTATAAAATCATATTATTTAACATGTTTGATACTGTCACAGGAATTGAGTAACAGGTCTGGTCAGAAGTGGATTGGTAGAACTGTGATGGGAAATTTACCCAGCAGCTGGCAATACTATGTAGATCTTTAAACAGTTCTATTTCAGTTCCTTCCTTTCATAAGCTTTTAAAAATTGCCCAAACTCTTTGACATAAGAGCAACCAATACTGGGTCAGACCATTGGTCCATCTAGCCCAGTATCCTGTCTTCCGACAGTAGCCGATGCCTGATATTCAGAGGGAATGAACAGAACAGGCAGTCATTGAGTGATCCATCTCATGTCTTCCATTCCCAGCTTCTGGCTGTCTGAGACTAGGGGCACTCAGACCATGGGATTGCATCCCTGACCATCTTGGCTAGTAGCCATTGATGGACTTATTCTCCATGAACTTACCTAATTCTTTTTTGAACCCCGATATAGTTTTGGCCTTCATATGGCTATTTGTAGGAGGTGTCAGTTAGAGGGCTTTTAACTTCCCTGATATCTGTTTGAAGACTATTGCAGCAAAACATGATACATCCTGCAAATTCTTAGTATGTGCAGGCGACAGCTTTGAGTTAGAAAGTTGAGGAAACAACGAGGGGGTCTTCCATTCTGGATCTGGTTTTGACCAACAGTGATGAATTAGTTGCGAATGTGAAGGTGGTCGGGAACTTGGGAGGAAGTGATAATGATCTGATAGTATTCAAGATCCTATGGAAAGAACATGTGAGAACAGCAAAACAAGGACAATGGACTTCAGACAGGTGGATTTCACCCGACTCAGAGAAAGAGTAAGCAAGTTCCCATGGAAAGACCAATTAGGAAGAAAAGAAGTTGAAGGGGGATGGCAGTTCTTAAAAGATGGAATGCTAGAGGCTCATCATCAAACTATTCCAACACAGAGGAAAGATGTGCAGCCACACTGGCCTCCTGTGGCTCTTCTCAAGTTGCTTTTCAGCAATCTAAAAACCAAAAGGGATACACACAAGAAATGAAAGGAGGCATGTCACCAAGGAAGTATACCTGGGAATAGCCCGAATGTTTAGGGACAAAATCAGGAAAGTCAAGGTGAAGAATGAGTTACAGCTGGCAAAAAATGTTAGACACAACAGGAAGAGGTTCTTCAAATATGTCAGACAAAAAAAGAAAGGATGGTATGGATCCACTGCTCAGTGGAGAAGGTGAGCTGGTAACAGAAGATAATAGGAAGGCATGCAAGTCGTGGGAGGTGGTAGTACTTCTCTAATCGGCGCTGTTTAGGCCTTCGTTGGAATACTGTGTCCAGTTGTGGTCATCAGTATATAAGAAGGATGTAGAGAAACTGGAAAGGATCCAGAGGCAAGCGACAAAGATGATCATAGGGATGGAATGCAAGCCACACGAGATAAGGCTGAAGGAACTAGGTATGTTTAGTTTGGAAAAGAGGAGATTAAGGGGGAACATGATAGCAGTCTTCAGATACTTGAAAGGCTACCTTAAAAAGATGGAGAAAAGTTGTTCTCTTTTGCTACAGAAGGCAGGAGAAGAGGCAATGGGTTCAAACTACAGCATAGCAGATTTAGGTGAAGTCTTAAGAAAAACTTCTAACAGTAGAACAGTGGACAATGAAATAGACTATCTTGGGCAGTTGTGGAAGGTTCTTCACTGGAGATTTTCAAAAGGAGGCTGAATAGCCATCTGTCTTGGATGGGTAGATACAACAAATCCTACACCTTGACAGAGAGTTAGACTTGATGATCCTTGTGGTCCCTTCTAATCCTATGATTAACATCATCCCCTGGCAATGAGTTCCACAGGTTGACTATGTGTTGTCTGAAGAAGTACTTCCTTATGTTTGTTTTAAACCTGCTTGTTAACTTCGTTGGGTGACCCCTGATTCTTGTATTTATGTGCAGGAGTAAATAACACTTCCATATTCCATTTCTCCATGCCATTCATGATTTTATACACCTGTATCAATCCCCCTTTAGTCATCTCTTTTCCAACCTGAAGGGTCCCAGTCTTTCCTCATATGGAAGCTGTTTCATACACTGTAATTTTTTTGTTGCCCTTCTCTGTACCTTTTTCAATTCTTACATTTTTTGAGATGGAGTGACCAGAACTGCATGCAGTATTTATGATGTGGAAGTACCATTGATTTATGTAGTGGCATTGATATTTTTTCATCTTATCTATCACTTTCCTAATGGTTCATAACATTGTTAGCTTTCTTGACTATCTTCGCACATTGAGTGGATGTTTTCAGAGAACTATCTACAGTGACTCCAAGATCTTTCTTGATTGGTTACACTAATTTAGAGTCCATCATTTTGTATGTATAGTTGGGATTATGTTTTCCAGTGCGTGTTACTTTGCATCTATCAACATTGAAATTCATCTGCCGTTTTGTGAGATTCCTTTGTAATCCTTCACAGTTGGCTTCAGCCTTAACTCTGAGTAATTTTTATATCCTCTGCAAACTTCGCTACCTCATCCCTCTTTTCCAGATCATCTATGAATATTGTGACAGGGTCAAGCTAGATGGCTGCAGGAGTGTGATAGAAGGTAGATATATTAGCCCCAGATTAAGCAGGTCCCTTTCGCCTGTCAGGGTTCCTTCCCCACTCTGAACTCTAGAGTACAGATGTGGGGACCCACATGAAAGACCCCCTAAGCTTATTCTTACCAGCTTAGGTTAAAAACTTCCCCAAGGTACAAACTTTGCCTTGTCCTTGAACAGTATGCTGCCACTACCAAACATTTTAAACAAAGAACAGGGAAAGAGATCATTTGGAGACATCTTCCCCCAAAATATCCCCCCTAGCCCTACACACCCCCTTTCCTGGGGAGGCTTGAGAATAATATCCTAACCAATTGGTTACAAAATCATCAGAGACCCAAACCACTGGATCTTGGCACAATGGAAAAATCAGTCAGGTTTTTAAAAGAAGGATTTTATTTAAAAAAAAAAAAAGGTAAAAATCATTTCCGTAAAATCAAGATGGAAAATACTTTACAGGGTATTCAGATTCAAAACACAGAGGATCCCCCTCTGGGCAAAACCTTAAAGTTACAGAAAACAGGAATAAACCTCCCTCTTAACACAAGGAAAATTCACATAAAACAAAAGATAAACTAATCCCCCTTGCCTGGTTTACCTATACTGGTTGCAATATTGGAGACTTGGATTAGGCTGGGTTGGAGAAGATGAATTTCTGTCTGGCCTCTCTGTCCCAAAAGAACAACCACGTAAACAAAGAGCACAAACAAAAGCCTTCTCCCCCCACAAGATTTGAAAGTATCTTGTCCCCTTATTGGTCCTCTGCGTCAGGTGCCAGCCAGATTAGCTGAGCTTCTTAACCCTTTACAGGTAACAGGATGTTGCCTCTGGCCAGGAGGGCTTTTATAGCACTGTATACAGAAAGGTGGTTACCCTTCCCTATATATTTATGGCACCTGAGTAAGATAATGGGCTGTTCCAGAACAATCAGGAAGTTGCTGGACCCAATTGAGGCAGTCTAATTAGGACACCTGGAGCAAATTAAGAAGCTGCTAGAATCAATTAGAACAGGCAAGCTAATCTGGGCACCTGGTTTAAAAAGGACCTTACTTCAGTTAGTGAGATGCGTGTGAGGAGCTGAGAGTGAGAAGGCGTTCTGCTGGAGGATTGAGGAGTACAAGTGTTATCAGACATCAGGAGGAAGGTCCTGTGGTGAGGATAAAGAAGGTGCTGGGAGGAGGCCATGGGAAAATAGCCCAGGGAATTGTAGCTATTACAGGAGACGCTGTAGACAGCTGCAATCCACAGGGCCTTGGGCTGGAACCTGGAGTAGAGGGCGAGCCCGGGTTCCCTCCATTCTCCCCATCTCCCTATTTGATATAAGAGGAGTTGACCCGGACTGTGGGCCCCACCAGAGGGGAAGATCTCTGGCCTGTCCCCTGACCCACTTGGTCATTTATTGCTACCCTCTGTTTCCTGTCTTTTAATCAATTACTGACCCATGAGAAGGACCTTCCCTCTTCTGTGACTTAGCTTCAAAACGTTTAGTGAGGGACCTTGTCAAAAGGATTTCTGAAAGTGAAAGTACACTATATCCACTGGATCACCCATGTCTGCATGCTTGTTGATCCCCTCAATGAATTCTGATGGATTGGTGGGGCATGATTTCCATTTACAAAAGCCATGTTGACTCTTTCCCCCAACAAATCGTGTTCATCTATGTGTCTGATAATTCTGTTCTTTACTATACTATAGTTTCAACCAGTTTGACTGGTACTGAAGTTAGGCTTACTGGCCTGTAATTGCCAGGATTGCCTCTAGAGCCTTTTTTAAAAAATTGGTGTTATCTTAGCTATCCTCCAGTCATTTGGTACAGAAGGTGATTTAAGTGATAAGTTATATACCACACTTAATATTTCTGCAATTTCATATTTCAGTTCCTTCAGAACTCCTGGGTAAATAGCATCTGGTCCTGGCGACATTTTACTGTTTAATTTATCAATTTGTTCCAAAACCACCTCTAATGACAGCTCAGTCTGGGACAATTCCTCAGATTTGTCAACTAAAAAGAATGGCTCAGGTATGGGAATCTCTCTCACATCCTGTGCAGTGAAATCCAATGCAAAGAATTGATTTAGTTTCTCTGCAATGGCTATATCTTCCCTGAGTGCTCCTTTAGCACCTTGATCATCCAGTGGCCCCACTGATTGTTTGGCAGGCTTCCTACTTCTGAAATTCTTTTACTGTTAATTTGAGTCTTTTTTGCTAGTCTCCATCCATTCCCTCCATACACTTCTGCAATCCCCTTTTGCTTCCAAATTATTCTCTGCAACAGTTCAGTCTAGGTAATCTCTCTTCTGCATGGACAAGGAATGCTCCAAATATCATCTTCTAACATCCTAGATATCCATTTTGTTTAAAGTTGCTATTTTTTTTTGCTGAGGACAAAACAGAATCATTATCACTGTGAAGCATAGGTTTGTGAGTTTCCGCTACTGTTTCCGAACTTCGTTATCTAATGCGCTATTCTCAGAGCTGTGCACATTCCTGATAACCTCATCAGTTAGGCAGGTGTATAAATAAAGAGAGTAAACAAACTGAAGCCCTTTTGGAAACACAGATTTTAGAAACAGAAGAGGGAGGGGAGAGGGTGATTCAAATACTAAAAGGTCAAAATCGTTAAGGAGTGAAATTGTGTATTTAATCATCTCCTAGTTTTCATTTCACAAACCCCCGCCCCCACTTCACCTCCTCCCTAGCTTTTTCTCCTTCATCTCAACTTTATGGTCTGCCAGTTTAATATAGGGCCTAATTTTGCAAATTCTTACTTCCGTGGGTAAAGATACTGGTATATGTGCCTGCATGAGTAGACCTTAATTAGCTCCCTAGATCTGCATGGGACTGTACAGACAAATGCGAGATGGTCACTGCCATAAAAATAATTCTAAATAGGCAAATGCAGGAGTTGGGGGGAGGAGAAGGAATTATGAGGAGACTTCTTCTCATCTTCTTTATTAATGCATAGTGTATTTGCTTCCTGTTTCTGGTTTGGCTGATACCATTTTAACCATTGCCTTCCTGCTTATTTCTTTTTAATTTTGTTTTTAATCCTTGCCAATTTTTTCATTCTTTTCAATCCTGATGGTAGTTATGTCTGTAATGCTGGTTTGAGGTGCATACCTATTGTGCTGTCACTTACACACAATAGTAAGCTAAATATATGGTTGATTCGTTTTCAGTCAAAATTATGAATTAGCAATGTAAAGCATCAATATGCAGGTAATCCATTTGGTGGCGCCTATTAAATGGGGAAATTTTTTTTAAAAGAAAATATCCAACATGTGCCCTTACAAACCAAGTTGTAGTTGTTGGGCGTACTTCTTACCTTTCAGGTCATTTGTGTGATCCACATCCTAACTTGTAAGTGTGTCTCTGAGTTTGTTTGAAGTGCTCTGTGCTGGCTGTTCAGCCTCTCAATCCCAGTTTCAGTATCTGACAATGAAGATGCTTTTGAAATTAATCTAAGAACCTTTTAAGATAAAGGTATTAGAAGACCCAATTCTGACCTTTACAGTACCTCCCACCATAAGTATTTCTATCTTAAATGGTTTTCTCTTGGAAGTACCCTCTATTTTGTCTCATGTTAGTGTCCATGGCATAGGGGAAATACCTGAAATGGTTTATAAATTGGTCTCGGGACATGGGGGAATTTTCAAGCTCAGTACTACAGCCTGGGAGTTACTAGGGATCTTGCACCCTGTGCTCCCCCATCCCTTGAGTGAGGTATTAGACAGAAGTTTCTTCAGGGTAATTCTGCTCGGAAATTAATGGTTCCTGTGGTACTTTAAGAAAAGAGAAGGGGGGGTAACACCAATATGCCAACCAACATGTTTTCCATTAATAAAATGGGTTCTGGTGCCTAAGGCTTATTGACGATAGAAGCTAGTATTTTATTTCTGCTTCTCTTCAGAAGGCATTTGCAACAACAGCAGCTGGTTCCCATTTAACTTGTAATTTGTCTCCAGGCTGTACTTGTTCACCAGGTGTAAAAGGGCATCTTCAATATTCAAATCCAGGACAGTTGCTGTAGATGAAAATTGTAACTGTTGTTTAGCCCTGAGTCTGGGAGAACAGATAGCCTCATGATTTTAAAGAGGGAATTTCTCTTTATGGAAGCATCAGCTGAAGTCTGTTACTTTTCTCCAAGGTTAGACTCAAGGAAGTTAGGTGTCTCACTAGTATTTTTCCAGCTGTTATCCTCATTTATGGCATCTTGTGGAACTATCATGGAGTGGAATGCAAACTTGGTATCTAAAAGAACCGTTTTGAAAATGGAAAGGAAAAATATTTTCTATTTTTGTCTCTAAAAGTGACAATTGTCTGACTGTCCGAAATCTCAGCTCTAAAATGGTATGATAAATGTATGTGTATTGAGCTTGTCATGAGGCTTAAATGTTCATTTTTCTTTAAGTCCAATTTTATTAAATTGGCTTTTTCCTTCTCTTTTATTTCTTTTAAATTGGTTCTTGCGCTGACTGATCAAACTTGGCTTCTGTTCAGTGATATCACTTGATCTTTAAAAATCTGAAGGATTCCTGCTGCCTGTTGCTGGAGGAAGAGTTGTATTTAGAAAAATCTCCCCCTGCAACTGTGGAGCTGCACCATACCAATAATTTCAGTGTTTTAAGAGTTCCTGAGTCACAGGAGTCCAAAGATTCAGATTCCTACCCCTACATCCTCCCAATAGTAGGCAACTATCTAGATGGATTGATGTACTCCCTGGAAAACCTCTGTGTACCCCCAGGGGTACGTGTATTCCTGGTTGAGGAGAACAGGTATAGATTAGCACTTTCACTTGTATAGGGGATGATAGATCTCTTTGAAATTTCTCATGGAAGTAAGCCTTTCCTTTGCTGCATCAAAAGTAGTATCAATTCTTTGTCTTCAGAGCACTTCACAAGATTGAGCCCCAGAGCTTCATTGTGAGGGAGGTAAATATCCCAATTTTACAGATGGGGAAGCTGAGTTAGAGTGGCCAAGTAAATTGCACAGGGGCATACAGTCAGTAAGAGACCTGAGATTAGAACTCCACAGTTCCAAGTCAGAATGACTAGGATACAATATCTTTCACAGAGTAATGTTCTTTAAGTGATTTGGTTGAAATCCTAAATTGAAACCCTCAATTTTATGTAGTATAGGAGACTAACAATATCTCTGAACATTGATGAGGAACACTGGTTATGTATCACTTTCTGCCTTGTCCCTCCAAAACTTTTTTCACTAAAGACCACCACTGCAAAGGGGTGAATATTTTAAAGTTGTGATTTTTTTTAACCGCTTGTAAGACCAGTGAGGAATATTGGTATTCAGTGTTTTGAGACTTGTATAACAATAAAATATGAGCTGCATGATGACATTAGTAGCTTTGGTATGACTTAATTGCTGTTATCCAGTTATTAATTGGCTTCTCTAAGGTGGAAATACCTAGCAATGGTTACTCTCCCTTTAAGAACAGAGTTTTTTCTCCTCTAACCTTCTCTTCTTTTTGAGTATCAAACGACTGTATTCTAGTTGGACTGTACACACAATATTCACAAACAAATGCTTGCTTACGTGCATAACTTCACACAAGTCAGTAAAGTTAAGCGCATGCTGAAGTGCTTCTGGGGTGGGGGGCCCAAAGTGGAATAATCTTATTTCCTAAATATGCTATTCCCTCTTTCTAACTGCAACCTATGTCATGTCTCTTTCAGGTTGCAAGATTGTTGGAGTTCAGGGAATTATTTTCTATATATTTGTATAATGCCTGATGCAACTGACAACCCTTCCCCCCCACCATCGCCTCCTTGGCCCCTAGAAGATACTGCAATATAAATGTTTAATATTTAAATCTGTTGATTATTCCACATAACTTGCTCAAAATGCTATCGGCTTTAGATTTTCTCATTTTTAATAAGCTTTCCTTATTGGGGTGAGATGCAAACAAATATAAATTACTTTTGATAAACTGAGTAGTCAATTGCTTGACAATACTTTGATTCGTTATGAACTATATTCGAGAGGCGAAATATCCAGTGTCAGTCAGGTTTATTGTTCTCGGCTAATAATATCGCATAGGGAAAAGGTTCTATCTATGATACCAGTCGCCAGGAAACTGTCTCATGCAACGACATTATATTCACTTTATACAGGAGGAGCACTCCCGCAGTTGCACGTTTCACCTGGTGTTAGTTTTATGATGATGTTTTTTTTTTACAGGTTACACATCTCTTTACATGTCACTAAATTCCAACCCATTAGTTTGTCCCAGTTCCCTAACTAGATGTTCAGGTCCTTCTTTATCTTTGTTTTATATACTAGCATTCCAGATACTGGTCTGTGAAGGTACTTCACTAGCTTGTACTAAGACATAGGAAACTGGTCAAAATCCAGATTAAATTTGTTCTATCTGTTTATCCCAGATATTTACTTCAGCAAATTAAAAGTGTTATGGGATACTTAGCATAAAGTGAACAGGATTATGGTATAGGCCAGTTTAGTCTGTATCGCTGTTAAAATATTTGTGCTTAATGTTATTGGTGCTTCTTCATATACATGGAGCAGTGTATTTATGTATATGCTAGCCAGCATATACTGGTCAACAGTTACAACCTGGAAAAATATTTTTGCTGTACTACTTAACCAGCATATGTTTGTTGTTGTTCTCCACCATTGCAGACATTATTTGAGTGAACTGTTCCCCAATTTCTTCATGCAGGACTGGTGAGCAATGTGGTCTTTACAAGTCATACTACAGAGCAGAGACACCCACTCCTTGTACAACTCCAGAGCCTCATACGAGCAGCAAATCCTGCTGTTTCATTTATCTTGGCAGAAAATGGCCTCGTAACTAGGTAATACTAGCTGAAGTTTCTAGTTCTTTGTGATTTCCAAGTTGCTGTTCTAAAAATGGAAAACATTCTCTTACAAGAAAAGCTGATCATCTTTGACTTTTACCTATAAATAGAAAGTGGACTTAGTACATAAACTAGAAAAATGCTTATTTTTCTTAGTGATTACTTCTTTGATAACAGGATACCTCATCTGTTCTTGGAATTTTGACATTTTAAGAATGTCATCTACACTTCAACCAGATGTTCTGATACAGCATGATTCACGAAGGATTTAAGTGTCAAAGGAATACATTAAATGGCCATAAGCTACAAATAATACAGTATGATTTAGGAAAAGTTAAGGTTTAAAATGCGTGTAGCTTTTCATTTGCAGAGTAATTTTCATGTTCGGTTTTACTTTATATAGCAGTGCAGGTAAGATTCTATTTCTACAGATTGTAGGTTTATATTAATATTTGTTCCATTAGAGCCCAGTTGTGCAACCTCTACGCACATTGAGTGGCATGGATGAGTAAACCCACTCAACTTTAATGGGACCAAAGTCAATGAGTAAGTCCTACTCAATATCAGTAAAAGTTGAATTGAGGATCCGATGAAGTTCTTAAAGGGCTTTTTTGCTGTTATATATTTATATTTACTTGTATCCTAGTTGCAAATAGAAAATTAGTTGAGTAGAGAATTCCTTTCTTTTTAAACAAAAACTTTTAATGTTTGGAAAATAGAGAATATTTTAATGTACCATAAATAGTAAACGTATCATTATTTTACTGCAGTCTGACTAGCACATCCTAATTTATGTAAATGGTTTACAGATAAATGACCATTGTTACTGTGTTCTGTAAATTAAAAATCTCAATATTTATCTTTTTAATAGGAATGAGGATATTGAGCTTATTCTCTCTGAAAGCAGTTTTTCAAATCCTCCGATGATGAGAGCTCGATATTTAATGTATCCTGGCTGGCAAGTATCTTAGTTGAGAAATAATAAAAAAGCATTTTTTAATTAACATGAAGGATTTTAAAAGCCCCACTAGCTTATATTTTCAAAACAATTCATACCTGTGGACCAATGACTTTTTAAATCTTTTTTTTTTTTTTAAGAGCCTGTGAGTAGTCTTTTTAAGTCCACTAGTGCCATCTTTTGCCTACTTACGATCCTCTTCTGTTGCCACTTAAAGGGGTGGCAAAATTGCTGTTAATTTCAAAAAGAAAAGGAGTACGTGTGGCACCTTAGAAACTAAAAAATTTATTTGAGCATAAGCTTTTGTGAGCTACAGCTCACTTCATCAGATGCATTCGGTGGAAAATACAGTGGGCTCATGAATTTGATAATTTCCACTCTATACGGCTAAATTCAGTGCCTTGCATAATGACAGATTTCAGAGTAGCAGCCTTGTATTTTCCACCAAATGCATCCGATGAAGTGAGCTGTAGCTCACGAAAGCTTATGCTCAAATAAATTTTAGTCTCTAAGGTGCCACAAGTTCTCCTTTTCTTTTTGCGAATACAGACTAACACGGCTGCTACTCTGAAACCTGTTAATTTCAATGAGAGCAAGAGCAAGCCCTGTGAGAATGAGGAGTAGGTCAGTACTGACTTGAAGTAAATTCAGTCTGACAGCTGTTCAGCCTAAATGAAATGATCTAGTGGTATCGTTTCAGTTACTAGCAAACAGTTATCCCCAGTGAAATATCAGCCTTCTTGATTGGCAGCCTCGGCGGAGGCCAAGGACAGAAAATGCATGGAAACAAAACTCTGTTCTAACACCTAGTGGTATCTTCTACAGTTCAGGGTTGCAACATATTGCTGGGGATGATATGTTGCTGCTGCTGTCTGTGCCGTATCTGTGTGGCAAATAGAAGACTTTGTTCTCCAGAACTGCCAGCCTGGCACCTGTCCCAAATCTTGACCAATTGTTTTCTAGTTAAGTTTAGAGCATTAGAGGCACAGTGCGCAGCATTTAAACAAACATACCTGGTCAGTCCAGAACAGCTTCTTGTTCAGAATTAATTACACCTTGACCCCAAACTGGGTTTGAGAGAGGTTTCTTCAGTAAACCGTCATGGAGTAAGGGTAAGGCTTCTTTTAGATCCCATATCGCTCCAAAGGGAATAGGATTGGGTTGGAGAAGAAACTGTTTCAAACCTCTTGACACTGGAATTCTGTCTCTTAATGTAGTGCACATAGGGAGGGAAAAGTGCTAACAGCAGGAACTTCATAGAAGTGGTTCCTGATATCGGTCATGATACAAAATTACGTATATAATAGTTGGTGTTGGTGCTGCTTTGAGCAGGGGATTGGACTAGATGATCTCCTGAGGTCGCTTACAACCCTAATATTCTATGATTCTAATTCTTACCTTGTTTACCGTTTGTATTTCTCTTCTTACATGCAATGAATTTAGCAATCTCTTCCTGAAAGCTCCTCTGTTGTTAAAATAACAAATATTTTTCATTTTTAGAAACCTATTAGATAAAGCATGATAATGGAGACTTGCAGGAACTTTGATTGCTCACATGAAGTCTGGGGAAACAAAATCAAAAATATCTTTGGCAAATAAAGTTGATTTCCCTTTTTTCCTTTTTTGTTAAAAAGGTATGATGGTAAGTTTGGAGCTGGTTCTGTCTTCCCACCAATGGTTCAGATCTGTGTGTGGTTTAGCCGTCCTCTGGAAAAAACACGATTTGTGACCAAATGTAAAGGTAAAAATGGATTTTGGTGACTTTAAGATTTAAAATATTGTGGGTGTTTAGTTAGGGAGACCCTGTGCTATGCTAATCATGAATAATGTGAAATTTTTATCTAGAATATAATTTCTCCTCAAAGTTCTTCATATGCTATGTATTTAGACTTTTTTGTCTATTCTGGAAACTTAAAAACACTCATGACCTTGTTTAAATAAGTGTAAGCTTTTAATATTGAATCTAACATTTAGTATGCAGTCAAACTACTTGAGGGTAATTATCCTATACACTTCAATACTTAGAAGCTTTTTCTAAGTTGAAATAAACACTTTTATCTTCTGTTTTCTTGTGTTAAAGTATAGCTACCTTGTAACTTTATATATAATCATTCCTTGCAATGATTACAAAATCAGATCACTTCCAGAGTGAAAATGTGCTTTTAGAGTAGAAATAATGTCTTTCCTTCTGTCACTTTAAAACTTGTTGTTCTGAGAATCTTCTTTCTCTCAATTATGTGAGAGGGATACATTTTTATTGTAAGTACCCTTCGAGTATATATCCTTTTCTCCCCCACAGGGAAGAGAAGTTAAAAGTAGTGTGGGCTTCAAGGGACGTAGCATAGCAAATAGTGTGAAGTGGGTTACTTAGAGATCGGGACTCTAACCTTCCACTGGTAGCCAAGGTGCTCTGTGCTGAATGAGCTGAACCAGGGAAGAGAAAAATAAGTTGAATAACCTGTTTTTATTTTTATTTCATACAGCAATTAAGTCATCAGTTAAATCAAGTCCTTTTTCTGGAAACATATACCACATTTTGGGCAAAGTTAAGTTTTCAGGTAACTGTAATGTACTTTGTATGCATAGTTTTGAGATTACACTTGTTGTTTTCACCTACTCCCAGGATGCTAAAATATATAATTTGTAGTTGTTTGGTTCCTAAAAGAACTATACCCATCTATGCACATGTGCTACCTGTTAAAATAACTGAGGTGAGTCAGCTATACCAGCCCAGTGTTTAAAGAAAATATGTTCTCTTTTTGGTAGATTCTGATAAGATGATAGAAGTCTGTCATAATACATCATCTAATTCATTAAGCCTTGTGCCTGTTCAGGAGGGGCCTACTCCTCCTGATTCAAGAAATGATAACCGAGATCGCAGCGGTCAGCAGGAGTGCTTCCTTGTATTCATTGGCTGCTCTCTTAAGGAAGAGGATATAAAAGACTGGCTCAGACAAACTGCAAAGCAGGTTTGCAGACACACTTATAACTGTTGGGATCTTTTTCTGTGTTGCCTGGTTTAAAAATCCAAAATGAAATGTGAGTGTTTTAATATTCTTATTGTTAAAGTAGATTGGAAACTGATTAACTATGCCCTGCATAGAGCACACATGATTCTACCATTAGAAATGATCTTTGCAACAAGATGGCTGAAAAGGCTTACTGATGCCACCTGTAATTCGAACTTTATTTTTAAAACATGTCACAGCATAATCACGGTGAGAACTCTTTGCTCCAGAATACTCCATAGGAAATTGAATATGCGAGTATGTCCAAATAAACCCAAGAAGACTTGGACTGAGACATAGTTGTCCTGCATATGGGTAGGGTCCAGAGCAGTTTAAGCTCAGACAATTCAGTGTGTGGAACCTGCACTTGGGTGTAATGATAATGAGTGGCAGTAACCACTATAGTTAGTATATAACTGTTTCCATTCCTCCCTCCTGGTCTCAGTTGTTCAAATTTTGGGCTTACATTTTCCAGGCTTGGTCTGTGCTTGACTGTAAAGATTTTAAAAAAACCAACAGTTTTGAGCAAAAACTATTCAGCTATTTTTTCATCATGAGACAATTTTTTTTGGTGGGAGGGGATGTGTTTTCTTCCTCTTTTTAAAACATTTTGCAAACTGCTGTGAAAAGAAAGTTTAAGTATAGCATGGAAATAACCTGTGTTCAGGTGAAAGCTGGTTTTGATTTACACTGTCTTGAAAACCATACATTCAGTTTGGCGGTACATTTTTTTTTTGCTAAGTTTGTAAAGTGGGCTGTTAAGTAAGTCCAAAATGTGTGTATGTGTGTGGCTAACATAGCCACATCGTGAAGAGTAAAGGGTTGGGTGCATGCACTTCATAAGATGGACAAGAGTGTCTTGTCTCTGAGATATTTATAGGGACTTCAGTCAGTGCTTCTGTAGGCTTTTTAGAGGCTGTGGCCAGTCTGAGCTCCTGAGGAGTGTGGGAAAAGATGTTAGTGCTTTCCAATCAAATAATTCCAAAGTACCTGCGAGTGTATCTCTTTGAATTCTTTTTTTAAAGAAAACTCCATACAAAAACTGTTGAACATTAAGTTCGCATAGTTCAGCACTTGAGCCAGGAACTATTAAAATTATGATTGCATACATTGCATACATAGCTCCTTGTCCATAAACATTTTGATACAATCTTCAATTAGATGGTCATGATTTCTCTGATACAATAAATTACAATTTTTTCCTACAACTATAAATTCGTATATGTAGCATCTTGGAATGCAGCGTAGGCTGAGAAGTTGAGACTCTCCAGAAATCATAGGGGAGTTCTTATCAGAGCCAGAATTAGAACTCAAGAGTTTCTGGCTTCCAGCCCTGTTCTCATGCCACACTATTTCTGTTCCTTCAGCATGGGGTGTTTTTTCTTTTTAAGTGGGAAATGTACATGCTGTATGTACACAAACATTATTTCTAAAGCATGTTGCTTCTTACATGCCAATGGCATTTATTCGTTCTGAGGACTAAGTTGATAGAAGATTGTACGTTTTTAAAAATAAGCAAATTTCTCCAAGAGTGAAAAACACTCCTCTTCTTCAACTAACTCAGCAGTGATTGAACTGAATTCAATCAGACCTTAAAAATAAAAGCATAAGATTTGGACTGAGAACAAACATGGAAGATTTTAACCCAACCAGTAGCGCGCTCAAAAATTTCCAAACCTCCTGTAAATGGAATTTATAATGAAAGTGCCTTCTCATCCCCTACAACATCAACAGTAGAGACTGACTCAGGGGGTTTAAATAACTTAGTATTTCAGTTTCTGCATACCGCCAAAAGAAGTGAGGGATAGGCCTCTTTATTAAGTCTAAAAACTTGATTGTTTTGCCTCTTAAGTCTTTTTTTTTTTCTTTTTTACGATAGCTTATTTAACTAGTCTCGTTAAAATACCTTCAGAATTTTGTTCTGTTCTGTTAACTAAAACATATTTATATAAGATTCTTGTATTTTACGTTTGTATTCGTAAAGATTGAATCTAGAGTGCCTTAAGTAAACAATGTTATTTAATAACCGTGTCCACTTATTAGCATTCATATCCATTTTTTAAAAATACCTTGTGTTAGGATTAAGCACAATTATCTGTGGTTACCTATTGCTATCTTTTTCATATTTGCGAAAACTTGGTAGTTGTACTTTTCTGGTTGCTTGCTCTTGTTGTTGTTGTTGTTGTTGTTGTTGTTTTTGGTACCTTAATTATACTGTAGTGTGATGTTACCGTGAGCATTAAATGTATTTTTGATATCTGCATCTATGTATAGAAACCTCAGAGGAAAGCCTTGAAAACCAGAGGAATGCTGACCCCGCAGGAGATCAAAAACATTCATGTAAGTACAAGCCATTAGCATCAAGGCTTTATTTTGACCCTCACTTCCTTAAGTGCCCATTTATATGATAGCAGGCTGTAGTAAGAACTGTGTTTTAAGTTTCTGACTTGATGCATGCAAAACTATTTTTCCTGATGCTGTTAAGCTTCCAGATAAGTGGTGGGAGTGCTGTGTAAGCATTCTTTTCCAAATAGCCCCATGCTCCCACTTCCAAAACTCTATTATGGAATTGGTTATCACATCATAGTAATAATCCCATTTTCAGAATAGCGATGGATGTATTTCCATTAATTCTTGGTAGCTATATAGATACATACTGTTTGTTCATCTGTACTGTCCTCTGCATGTGAGAGGCAAAAATAAACTCATTTAAGATGGTTCTTTCTGTGGACGCTATATTCGTCTGCCCCTGCAGCTGCTATTCTTAAGCTGTCCGTTGCTGGTCTTGCTGTTGGTACAGCCTGTTTTTAGACAAACCAGGAGTATTTACAAGTTTTTCTGTGGCTTCCTGTTGGAATAGAAGGTGATTAAACACTAAAACCTCCTGTATGGAAATGTGAAGTTTGTCAGGGGAGCATCTGGTCATGTCACAGGACTGGAAAAAGATCCTTATAATCATAAGCACTTAGTGCCTCAATCTTGGATGTTTGCTCTTCAGTATATATCTTGAAGTAGTAATGCATCTGGAATAGAACCATATATCTCTAGTCAATAAATAGCAGGAAAGAAAATGGATTTAATGATCTGATATGGGAAACTACAGTACCTGTAGTTACACGGCAAGCTATTTGGCATTTTTGAGCCTATACTCTTCTTGCGTTTTAATGAAAGCTTATTTTGATTATTTGTCCTCACAACAAATATATGGATAGTTGCAGGAGATCTTTGTGGAGAGTCAGTCTAGAAAATGGCACAGAGTGCAAAGCTGTTAAGTTGCACTTCATTAGGATGTGCCTTTATTTCAAAATATATCAATTTTAAATTTAATTAAATCGTTTGAGAAAAGCTTCACATTACCGAGGTCTGTATATGTTTCAAAATTAGTTTGAAACGCAGTGAAATCTATGCAACAGGCCGCCTTAGGAAACCTGTCATAAGAGACCGTCCAAAAGCAACCCCAAAACTACCTTTATTATAAGCAACCTCCATGAAGCAACCTGTTTCTTAGTTCTTTAAGTAGTTAAGACATATTTTAATGTATTTTTAAAGCATTGTCTATTATTCAAATAAGGACAATTGTAGTACATTATACTACCATGACTGTAACTCCACTCCTTACCCCACTTTTGTTGCTTAAGGAATTAGTGCTTATGTCACCATTTTCTTAAATGAAATGAGGATTGATGTACAGAGTGCACAGAGTATTTATAGTTGCTTGTGCAATGAGTGTTCTCACATTTCGTAGGCAATCACGGAGATACAGTCCGAGATGTTCAAGTATTATGGGGACAGGAGTGATGTAAGCACCTTGGCTGTTAAATGTAGAGTCTCAATTAATAAAGGATTAGAGGATAATTTAATCAATACAAATCAACATGGGTTTATGGAAAATAGTCTGTCTAACTTGATCTCTTCTTTGAGATCCCAAGTTTGACTGAGAAAGGTCACAGCGTTGACATAATACACTGAGACTTCTGTAAGGCTTTGACAGACGTGGCATTTTGATTAAAAACCTAGAATGACCTAGAACTAACATGGCACATATTAAATGGATTAAAAGATGGCTAACTGATAGGTCTCAGTGTAATTGTAAATGGGGAAAAGTTATCCAGTGGGTATGGTTCCAGGAAGGTGCTGCAGGGAACAGTTTTGGCTCTTATTTTATTAGTGATGTGGAAGAAAACATAGGCATCATTGATAAAGTTTGGGGTAGTGGTAAATAATGAAGAGGACAGGTCACTGATACGGAGCTATCTGGACTGCTTGGTAAACTGGGCACAAGCAAACAATACGCATTTTAATATGGCTAAATGTAAATATCTACATCAAGGAACAAAGAATGTAGGCCATACTGACACGATGGAGGACTCTATACTGGGAAACAGTAACTCTAAAAAAAGATTATAGGGGTCATAGTGGAGAATCAGCTGAAATGTGCTCCCATTGTGGTGATGTGGCCAAAAGAGCTAATGTGACCCTGGGATATATAAACAGGGAAATCTCAAGTGGGAGTAAAGAGGTTATTTTACCTCTGTATTTGGCACAGGTACAACTGTGTTTGGTATTTGCCGTTTTGGTGTCCACAATACAGAAGGTTGTAGATAAATTGAAGAGGGTTCAAAGAGCCATGAGAATGATTCAAGGATTGAAAAATAATGCTTTATAGTGAGTCGCAAAGAGCTCAATCTATTTAGTTTAACAAAGAGAAGGTTATGGGTGACTTGAGTTCAGTCTATAAGTATCTACGTGGGGAACAAATATTTAATAATAGGCTCTTGAATCTAGCAGAGAAACGTATACATTGATCCAATGGATGGAAGATTTACCAAGGCTCATGATGTATTCTCCATCACTGACAATTTTTAAATCGATTGGATGTTTTTCTAAAATATATGCTCTAGGAATCATTTTGGGGAAGTTCTGTGGCCTGTTATACACAAGGTCAGACTAGATGACCATAGTGGTCCCTTCTGGCCTTGGAAACTATTAATCTATTATAGACTGAGATGAAGAGGGCCAGTCCATGTCTCTTGAGGGGTTTGTCTGCAGACACAAGAAGGTAGCCCCGTATCAGTTAACGTTAACGGCTTGTTCAGACTAAGATAAAAAGGCATATACTAACACGGCTGCTACTCTGAAACTTTTAAATTATATTAACTAAAACAGGGCAGGGCTAACTTGCCGTTTCCAAACTAGTGTTACATTGTTTTAGCTAACAAGTTTTAAGAATATACCTTTTATCCTAGTCTAGACAAGCCCTTGGGGTCCTCTTTTACAACCAAGAGGACAATAAACATTTTGTGTGTTCCTCAATTTTCCTAGTAGAAAATTAAATTATAAGGTAACAGCTAAAGATACTGCAATCATGTTAGTATTTAAGCCTGTTTTGCAAAGTGTCTACCTCATTTAAACAAAAGGTCAAACACTTTTGTACTGGGTTGGTAAGTTTCTCGAAAGAGGCATCCCCCTTCTGTTTAACTGCATAGACTTACATACCCATGTTTTAGACTGTCAATAGCTCTAAATGCCTAATGGGACAGTATTTGCCTTTGAATGCAGATGAAGCGCCACTTGGATCCACTTCCAGCTGGTTACTTTTACAATGGAACTCAGTTCGTGAATTTCTTTGGGGACAAGATGGATTACCATCCACGTATCCTTTAATATATATTTAAATTCATGAGTATTTTTGTGGAAAGTATGCTGCAGATTTAAACAAAGCTGATGTATGGAATATTGAGGCAGAGCATTATTCCTAAAAGAGCCAGCTGACTAGCTGGTGATCATGCAAAGTGAAGGGTTTTGATGTTTTAAATCAGCATATGACCATTTGCCATATCAGGCTCTAACATGAATAGATCATTCCTACAGTCACAGTGTAAGAAGCTGAATTGAACAAAGGTCATTAGATCATAATGAGCATCCGATGAAGTGAGCTGTAGCTCACGAAAGCTTATGCTCTAATAAATTTGTTAGTCTCTAAGGTGCCACAAGTACTCCTTTTCTTAGATCATATATACAAATCAAGTACAATATTATCCTGATTTTTCAAAAACCCTGTTATCTGAATCGCTCCCTTGTCTCCATGCTCTGTATTAGGATAATGTGGAGGTTCAGATGATAGAGCAGAGACCCCCGGCTCTGGTGGAGGCCACCCTGTTGCTGAATGGCCTTTGCAGCAGCTCAGGAAGCCTTGTGCAGCCCTCCTTTTGTGGGACTGAGTGAGTGGAGCCATTACGACAGAGCTGCAGGGCTGGTGCCTGCATATGCAAGGTCCTGTTGGGGCAGATCAGAGTAATGCCCAGAAGTCTCCACTTTGCCCCATCAGGGTCACAGCCTTCCTCTTCTCCCCACCCCACCCCACCCCCACCCCTTTCGCTTGCAACAATCAAGAGAGTAGTCCTGGTGTCATGGGAGTGAGTGTGCGGGGCAATGAGCTACAGAGGGCTCCCTGCACTGCCACTCCTGCCCTCTCAATTATCCGAACTCCTGATTATCCAAACAAAATCTGTGTCCTCTCTGATTTTCAGATAATCAGAAGCATACTATACAAAAAAAAAATCTCAATTTAAACCAAATAATCCTTTAACTACCTTTCAAGATAATGAGTCACAAAAAGAATATATACTTAGAGAAACCAAATAAAAAGACAGCAAGATCTCTGGATATTCTTGTTCCTTCAATATTGAAGTTTCATTAATGTAAAAAACCTTCTAGCCTGATTGATGTGGAAAATCCTCACGTGCGTACCAACTAATCACTGTGTCTTCAGAGCGTGCACGCAAATAAAATCAGAAGCATGTGCATGATTACCCTCCAGTATTACTTGTGAATTAAAATATGTCTGCACTTGCTTCGTTATTTAAAAACCCTTGATTGGGTTCTGCACCCTTTACTTGATATGAGCAACCAGCTATGGGGAGCATTCATTGAACTCTGAAATTAGCTATCTTTGCTTTCTTAGATCAGCAGAATTTGTTCCTTGTCAGGACAAAATAAAGTATACAAAGATCAAAGGGGCTTTTTTAAAAATCTTTTTCCTGAATATCACTGATTACTTTTTTCCTGAATTGATGTATTGCCTTATGTCTCAATATTTGGCCATAACTCCAGAGTCCTAATAACAGACCCCCATTGTACGATTCCTCATGTGTCCATCACATTTTCTAATATTTTTGTCCTAAGATTCTCTCTAAACTATTATTTATTTGTGTTATTGTAGTGCCTAGGAACCACCATCCCATTGCATTAGGTACTGAACAAAAAGACAATCTCCGCCACAAAGAACTTACCTCAAGTCTGCTTTTATGTTCATTTTTGTTTTTATTATTTCTTGATCTTCAGTAACTGATTGTAATTTACTTGGAAAGCTGCAGGTGGATACTTCAGTTCTTCTTTGAGCAAGAGGGCTGACCTGTCCTTCCACAACTTCTGTGGCACTTAATTTTAATTCTTAAATCATCAGACCTCTCTTCCCTTCTTGGATAACTTTTCTACCAAATGACTATGGTTAGGGAATGTAAGGGAAAACAAAGCAGCACATATGCTAAACCTTGGCCATAAATATTAATCAAGATATTTCTGCTGGTGGGATTTTGTGACTTTTTTTCTTATTGAAACTTACTTAATCAAATTCATGTAATTCTGATATGCAAGACCAAATAATAGATGAGACTATCCCAAATAATGTACCACAGCATCAACCACCCTTTCACAGCTATTAAAACAGTCTAATAACAGGAATAATACCCTCTTTCTCATTTACTCTCCTCTCCTAAATGAAATTCAGTACAAATGGTACATACTTCCAGGGTCTAGATACTGTGTGATGGGTCTATATTTATTTTTTAGAGTACATTTAAAAGCCAGATTGAAAGAGCAGCTGGTGATAGGAATCCTGATTTTTTTAACAGAACTTTCCCCAGGACATCCGATTGAAGCTTGGGATGATTTTAGAGAAGCAACGGATGGGGCAGAGACTGGATATCCTGGAGATATCCTTACTGTCACCTGCCCTGCTGGTATACGTCACAGCCCTTATTATTTTTTCCTATTGAGATTAAGAAAGTTACCTATGTAACTCTTACAGCCTCTTTGAGGAAGAGTACTGGTAATCCATTCTGACTCCAGGATATGATGATACATTGCATTATTGCTCACAGAGGAAAATTCATCCTGTCAATATGCAGAGCTAATGAGTTCAAAATTGCTTAGTTAGTCCAACCTGTTCTGATTCTAATGCACATTTTTATTTGGGTGAATACTTTTCCTTAGTATTTTGACATCAGTAATGGACCAATTCATGAATGACTACTTGGAAGAAGCTAACAGAGAAATCGAAAAGTACAATAGAGAGCTAGAAGAACAAGAATATCATGACCTCTTTGAGCAGAAGACATAAGCATGCATGTTCGTGATGATAAATGCACATAAACATTGTGGATTTCTAAACTGTCATCTGACTATCAGTAACCAAAAAATGCTGGCAGCTTGCTGGTTATCAAGAAAATGATAGTGAAATGTTAGGTTTCAGCAGTTTTAAAATGAAATTTCATTCCTGTAAAGCTGTCATTTTAATCTGGTAACTACTTAGTTGTTTGTACAGTCTGGTTCACATCCACTTCACCTTAATTCCAGATCATAAAAAGTATCACCTGGAATTTCTCTGATTAGCAGTGGAAATATTACATGTTCAAAACAAAACTGTATGTCCTAATAGCCTTGTGTATGAGCAGTGAAATTGATCTGTGGTACAGATAATCAAAAACCTGGAGTTCATTTCTTTCAATGTCCTATCAAACTTCCTGTACAGAATGTACACAAGTGTCCATAAATGAAAAAGTGGCCAACACTTGTTATGCCATTAAGTATTTCAGTATGAGAGTTTGTGTGTTCCTAAAGCGAGAAATGGGGGAACACTTGAAAAGCTCTGATCACCTGATCTGATGCTGCTGCTCTCAGTGGCTCATTTTCTCCTGCGATGCTATCGTTATCATGCAGAATGCATTACAGGCAGAGTGGTGTAACCTATGACCTGCCATTGCTTGAGAGTAAAAGGGTTATCTTGTATATTTTCCTGTAGCGCCAACATCTGAGCAAATCATCTGGGGATGAGCGAACTGTCTTTTGGCTGAAGAGAGAAGTTATTCATCTACTTTGATATGTTTTTCAAAGGTAAAAAAGAACAGTACAGAAATACAAAATAGTAGTTGAAGTACTTTATTTCTCAAGCTTTTAGGAGAGTCAATGTGCCATAGCCTTCCACAGAATTGAAACACTGGGTTTGATTTTTTTGGGGGGGGGGGGGTTCCTGTTTGTTTTTTCAAGCTGATATTGTAGTGAGAATGATGGCACCTTGTCCTCTAAATTAAACAAGAATTATTTTGAATATGACTGCGTAGAGTGCTGGCCAAGACTTTGAAGTGGCTAACCTGCAGGCTACTGCCTGACTTTATTGTAGGGCTTGTTACCTTGAAAAATAGCTTACTGTAGCTCACTGTGTGTTTGGAAATTAGTTTTGTGGAAACCAACCGTGGCTGAACATTTTAACTTGTATACTCCTTTGCCTCAGGAACAGATAAGGATCAGCTTTTAGTGCATCTGTGACCTTTCAGTTGATCAGATGTATTTGATGCAATAAAAATTTATTGAAGGAATAATTCCGTATAGTATGCTTATAATAATGAAGCCTAACTCGTATTCATAAGCTCTGTTGTTAAGAAAGGAAAACGAGATTGAACTCCTACAGTCAAGTGCAAGTCTACATAGAAATTTGATGCCTAGTTAGGAAATAAATCCTTTACATTTGGAATCTTAAATGGCTGAAATTTCAATTAGACCATAAAAATTGGAACACTTTAGATAAAATTTTAGTATACGTCACTACTAGCTAACCTCAGTGAGCTGCCTGTACTGTGATCATTAGGGTATACAGATTCTGTAAGAAAATACAGATTTTGAATTCCAGGTGGTGCAGATTAGGATTTAAATGTTTGTAAGGCTGCTGTTTAGATAGTTTTTTTTCATGCTAGATGTTAAAAGCTTTCAGAATTTAGGCATTATCTTGCACACCACAGGACTTGAATAGGATAGAAATGTTTTCCTTATAAAGCACAGTAAAAGCCAGCAATTTAGTTCCAAGTTTTGTATGCTTTCTGGGGCAACCCATATTACAGGTATAGAGCATCATAATAAGGCTCGAGAATTATCTATGCATGGCTACACTTTAATCTTTTAATATGTTTAGTGCCTAGTAGGTAAACGTAGCTAATAGTTGATTTCTGGGGTGTTGTCAGTGTTTAGAAACTAAGTAAAATTGGCTATGGAAACTACGTATTAAAACAGCGTTGTGAAAATATAAAATTCTGTAGGCAATATTGCAACAAAAGGGGCATTTAGACAATAGAATAATTCTTTGCCACTATAACTTAGCGTAAACACTGTTTGCTCCTTTTTAGCATAAATTGTCTAATCAGCAAAAGCCATATATCTAGAATAGCTATATGACTATGTAACATCAGACATAAAATACCAGGAGCTGAGACAAATGGCACTTTGTTGACACTTTGTCTCAACTTGGAAATCAATAACGGAATAGGTTTTAAGTGCAATTGATAGATGAAGATACTGTAGCTTATACTCTGCTGAACTCTCTTTAAGAACTCTAATTTGTGTAGCTCTTAAAAATAAATATCGGTGGGCTGATTCATCTAGGTTTAGTATAATAAGCTAATTAAAACCGAGTTGCCCTGTGACCAAAAGAGGAAATAATAAACATATTAAATTGGGTTTATTGTTGCACAAATCAAGCTGTTTTTAAAGCCTGAATCAGAAGAGTTCACCACAACAAAGGCATAGTATAGACACTATATGCTGTACTGCATGCTGAGTGGTAACAATAACTGTGTAATATGATGAAGACCTTTCACCATACTGGTACTATTTCAATTAATATATCTTGGTATTGAAATAATTTGATTACCTCAGCTTTTAATGTTTAACTGTGATTTTTAAAAAATTACCGAAATAGTGAAACTGTGACAATGATATCCTTTAAACATAGCAGTGCCTTGCATATGGCGCCATTGATGCACTAAGCGAATTATGGGAGTGGACGTCATGGGTTGTATTGCTTGCACCCTTTTTTAAAGGAGAAACGGTTTTGGTGAAAGGACTTAAAATTAACCTAGTGAAGAATATTAGCACATATGGTTAAATCGTTTTTTAAAAAAACTCTTTGAGGACTAAAATGTATAAATACTTGATGCCGCTGATGTTTTATAGCAGTTGCTGATTCATTTTGCTTCCAACAGTCAGCAGCCCCCCTTTTTTTTAAGGGGGAAAATCGTCATTTTTGTATTTCTGTCAGAGATGTATATCCCAAGCTGAACCCTAACTGCAGGGTAATCTGGGTTTTATTTTTTGAAGTTGAGATAGGAATTGGGTTAATCATAAATATCTAGTTTTTGAAATTTTTAGCTACTGTAAAACAAAAAAAGCACCATCTCTCGATAAGCTGCAAATGTCAAATAAGTAAAAAGTGCCATTATACTCTTTTTACTGTATAATGAAAATGGTTAACAGTAACTTTGTGTCCAGGCATTTCTGGTATTGTGATGAAGTGCTAAGAGTCCTCAAAGGGTTTATATGCTTTGCTGACCTTAACGTTAGCAGCTTGTGTTTTTTCTCACAGAGAATGAGTGTTGGTCAGAAGTTGCTGAAGTTATAGGGGGGTGGAAAATGTGACAAACTTAGTAAGGGAACACTTGCAACTTGAACTGAGCTGTGACCTAGGATTATTTCTTTGTAAAGCTGTGGAATTTGGTATTCCAGTTTTTACACATTTTGTATTATTATTTAGCAAAAATGATTGCAGGGAGGATTTAAGTTGCAATTAAAAGTTCCCTAATAAGTTTTATATTGAGATTTTTCTGAATTTGCACAGATATAAGCTCTGGAATACCTTGTTTGGTATTCTTAAAAGGGAAAATTGTAACTAGTATAGTAAATCGTAAACTGTGAGTTGTTAGAACAACATGGTTAATCTAATTTTAGATTGTTAAAAATGTACCTCAAAAGGCTAGTGAGAAACTGCTTCATTTTTACACAATTGTCAAATACTAATATAACAAATCTCACTTTACAATGTGCCAAAATTCACTTTTATACTAGTTTTCAATGCTTTAATATTTGCAACTTGTTAAGTTAAAACTTGTATTTACAAACACTACTGTAACTTCAGTTAAACTGAATTGTGTGATTGAAGCTTTTTTCCTTATTATTGTATTTATTACACAACTCGATTCAGTAAATATATAAAATTACCTTTCCGTTTATTTTTGTATTGTTTTACATGTTTATACCTGCAGTTTGTGTGATTTTTTTTTTACAACTGAAATTCTGATGTCATGCTAAGAACCAATAAAGTATATCCATCTGTTGTCTTTCATTTGATTCTTTGACAAATTGAATAAGTTCAAGGTTATTTAAGCTATATTTTTTTGAGGCTCTCAGCAGTCACTTTTTAAATTAAGGCTACATATAATTATGCGTGTTAGACAGATAACTAAAACAGGAAACAAAATGCCACGAGATCACTTGTAACTAAAGCTCCCTGTGTATACTGAAAATCTTCATAATAAGTGATCTCTGTCTAGCAAAACCATAATATAAAGCTGCTGATTTACTATCAGACCTTATGGTAAACCTCTTAACTAGTTGGGTAAAGCTCAAGCAAGTGATTTTTTTTTTATTGTAACTACTCAAGGCTTGCTTTTAACCAGTTGCACACTTGTAAAAAGAATTATGGCCACTTACTCTTTGAAAGCAAGAAATCGTATTGCAAGTCTCAACAGCAAAATTGATTTTACTGATTTGTAAAGCAAAATCAATTATCGACTAATGTTCATCTCAGAATGTTAATAATGGACTTCATTGTAGGCAAAAGTGTTTACATTTTTATGCACACACTGGATAATGGCTAAATCCTGTTCCTTTTATTCATGTAAGTAAGAGGAAGGACCACTTTTTGAGCAACTGATTTTGTGTAAAAGTAGGCTTTTAGAACGTGTTTTTGATCATTTTGATGGATGTCAGTGTTAAGTATTTTTTTTTCAATTTGTATCTATTTAAATTTTCAAAGTTGCAGGAAACTAGAGAGGGCTCACACCAATTTTCAAAAAAAAGAAAAGGAGTACTTGTGGCACCTTAGAAACTAACAAATTTGAGCATAAGCTTTAGTGAGCCGATGAAGTGAGCTGTAGCTCACGAAAGCTTATGCTCAAATTTGTTAGTTTCTAAGGTGCCACAAGTACTCCTTTTTCTTTTTTGCGAATACAGACTAACACGGCTGCTACTCTGAAACAAATTATTTTATGACGGTAGGTACTGAGATTCAATTACTCTAACTGTTCAAACACACACAGTCAACATCACATGTCAAAATATACAAACTAAGTATCCTTAAATCCAATTTGAATAATTTCTCAAGCAGCAGTTTTCTTTCTTCTGACTTTCTTTGATTATCAGTGGAAATATTTTTTCATCTGTGTGTAGTGAAATTGACATTTATCGACATCTATTGATTAAAACTCTAATCCTTCCAAGCCTATGTAAAAGTAATTGAATTTGACATTTCCTTTAAATTCAAAACTGTTTTATATATTCAGCAATATCTTTATTCCATGTGCTCAGTATCTTTTCCAGCAACTTTATCTCCTATTTGATATAAATCATTAACTTTATGCACTATTTTTTAAATTGTATTAATTTGATGCTTAAGATTCATTATGCTCTAGGAATTATTTTGGGGAAGTTCTGGTCTGTTATACGGAAGGTCTGACTAGATGATCTTAGTGGTCCCTTCTAGCCTGGGAATCTATGAGGTATTGATAGTACTAACTATAGGGTGTGCTTGGGAAGAGCTAGCTGTGCTTCCCATCTGGATCTGTAGTATGCTCATCCTGCTCTTCTTTATATGGGCTCCTCAAATGACCAACAGAACTAAGGAAAAGGCCTTTTTCATTGTTAACCTGAGAGAGACAGACTACATTTTGCATCCAGTCCTCCAGATCTGAAAAACCACTCTGCTTCTCCCTCTAAAGAGAAAGAAAAGCTGCCCTCCCTCCCCCCGTCTGTATTGAAAAGTTTTATACCTTTTCTTTCCCCGCTTTTTATACATAATGCTGAACTACTACATAGAAAGAGAAGCTGAGCCTGAATATCTGAACACCCCTATTCCATTTGGGGGAAATTCTGAGCCATATCTGAAGAAGCTTTCACCAAAGAAGTGTGTTTTGGGTACACCTTTTTGTAAACAATGAAAAAAACATATGCATGTCCAACAATATTAGACTGAAAACAACTAGCTTCCTCGGCTCAGCTCTGGATACCCAGTCTCTGCCCTGTCTATAGCTGGGTTACAGCCGTGCGCGCGCGCGCGCTCGCTCTCTCTCTCTCTCTCTCTCTGCAGAGAACAAGGATGAGAGAGCAAACTATAAAGGAACAAAACAAAAAAACACTAGTGAAGAGAGACACATCTCAAACCAATTAGACTGGGAAAAGCCAGTGTTTTTAAATGAGAACCAGCTGCTCATGCTTTAAAAATAATAATCCCATTAGCTATTGACCGGCTGGATTACTGTATTGCTTCCTTACCAAACTATATTCTGCTTTGTCATTTTCTTAACCTAATTTTATTTATTTATTTATTACTAAAAATTCTTATGTCCGCCTCTTTAAAATGAACACTGATCCATGGTGGATGTACAGTATGTTACATTATCCAGTCAAATAAACTTACTGATAGTAATTTATGCAAACAAGAAAGTCCCTGCCCCAGAGATCTATGACAAAACAATAAATGAAATAGGGGGAGGGGGAGGTTGGGAAAGACTAAAATAAGAAAAGGAGTACTTGTCTCTAAGGTGCCACAAGTACTCCTTTTCTTTTTGCGAATACAGACTAACACGGCTTCTACTCTGAAACTAAAATAAGATTAAAAGGAGCATATTTTGCATAGTAGATTAATCTTAGCTTACCACCTGCTATCAAGTGAAATTTAAGTTGATTTTTAAAGCAAGATGGATTGTTTTCCCCTTGAACAATCTTCCCTGAGGTGATGTAGCAATCTGTCTGTCCTCATCCCTTAATTTCAAGTCAAAGGTAAGTTTCTGGTGCCCGATGTCAAATGCTTCCTCAATACCACTCAAAATATAACATTAAATTGATGCTGATCAGGAATTTTCCACAGCTAAACAGGTCACATTTGAAAGCACATTAATCATTTCTCTTTTCTTTCTTAGCCCATTTTACCGTGCTGCTGGATATGTGCAGTTGGCCTTGGCCTTGCTGTGCTGTACTGAAATCAAGGGAGGTGGGAGGGGGAGTTTTTGTTAGCTTTTTTTGTATAATGGGCAATTTTTGCCCCTTAGTTTCTTCCAACCAGACCAAGAGTTTAGCCAGAATCCACCAAACAGCCTGACCATTACCTTTTAAATATTAGACCTCAGTATCCAGAAATTGTGCTGTTGTTTTCAGAAATGCTATAAAGAACTTAGTCCCTGATCTGACATACGCTTAGGTATGTGTTTAAAGTTGGGACCTTTGTACTAGATCCAATAGAAGTTGAGTCAATAGGAGGTTTTCCGCCAGAGACCAGGCCTTTAGATAGAAAATGCTGGTAAGTTAACACTCCGTATGATTTTTATCTTGCCACGTAGTCACTTCTTAATTGGATTTGAATAACCAACCTAAGCCATTCATAAAGGAGGATAAAGTCAAGGTTGTGTCATTCATTACATTTGTTTAGGCCTTGCAGAGTCATCTTTTGAATGATTGTTTAGACAGTGTTTTGATTTTGTATGCTTTAATTACATTTTAGCCCTCCATTAGCAAGTTGTACTGTCCTACTTGCCTCCTTTCTGCTCCATTGAGTTTTTGCTGCTTGGATTTACCCAACGTTTCTATTTAGCATGTATGCTTTAATCTGAGGTCAAACCATAGGTAGCTTTGGATGAAATGTGAAATTGTCTTAACCGGATTGCAAGGAAAATCCCATGCAAGGAGAAATGCTTTATTGAGAAACTACAGAAAATTGTTTTAATCCGGAATGTGCTGGTGCATGATTTACAAGATGCTTTTGGTATTGTGCTGGATTTCGGGATCCTTGACATCAAGGGGTTAATTGTTTAAAAAAATAATTCTTGTTCAAGCTTCATCTTTAAAGGTTTGGAAGCCTGAATGTATAAAAGGATATAAACTCTGGCAACTGTCAAACCATCTGGAAGATTTCTAGAAAGGCTGCAACCCAGTGTTTGTGTCACATTTTCCTTTCAAAGGGAATGCATTCTCCTTTTAAATATTTTTTTTTTAAGGTGCTCCAAGGAAAAGACGCCTGTCTGCTACCAGAGTAATAACTATACTGAAGGCCTGGTGAGTAATCTAGTACGCTGGAGTCTTCTTTCTGCCCACAATAAATTGATAATCTTAAACTCCAGTTTCTCTAGCTGTTTATGTAAATGTCAAGCTATTCCCCTGTCTCAGTTTTTAGGTGGCTTTTCTTTTTTCCCTTGATAGCATGTAACTGGATGTTGTTTCTTGTTTTAAGTTGAAGTATACTGCTATTTCAACCAATCAGGGTTTAGAAGTTAATACATGTTATCCTTACCACCCTTTTAAAAAAAAAAAATCTGATTCCTACAAAAAATGTTGCCGTTTTGTGTATACGCCTTCGTAGCTGTCCAGTTTTGGTCGGGCAACTTCTGCTTCCTTTCCACTTGAGCCATATATGCAGCTTTCTCTCCACTGAGTCGTCTAAAGAGGGTGGAGATCTGTTGTATTGAACTATTTTCCATTGAAAAAATAATCATTGCTCCAAGGGAAACCATTTATCTATGTACCCCAGGGTAGTTTGGGGGTTTACCTGGTCTCTCTTGGAAACACTACATTGAATAGTGCAGGGATTCAAAACGTGGGTGGCGGGGGCGTGGGAGAGGGGGTTCCATAGCATATGAAATATTTGTCACTGTAAATGCTGGACTCTGCTGGACAATTATAACCCTGAACCTGCCATCCCAGCAGAGCTTTTTGGAAGCGTCCTACTGAAGTGTGTATCTTAAAGGAGGCCTGAAATGTGGTCACAAAGGGCAGAGAATATGTGAGGGACCACTAAAGTTTCCATGAGGTCTCAAATGTGAGTCTGGTCATGTTGGAGTCAAACTAGGAAACCACCATTAACGTGGCCCTAGCAAACCATATTTTCAGGTTTTGTGAAAAGGTTCTGCCATACAGCCTCCATGGTTTGTAGTTCTTAGGAGCAGAGCTGGTGACTTCACTGAGAGCTGCCTGTTGTTTGTTCTGGTTTAGCGTTGTATGAATAGGCAAATAAGTGATGATTTTCTTTATTTAAAATAATAATTAATGAAACTTCCATGAAGAAAATTCTTGGGGGGAGGATATAGAGTGCTTTTCAAACAATCCTGAGACACTGTTATTAAAAACAAAAAAAAACTCAGAACCACAGCAACTCAGGAAATGTGCAACCCCAAGCTTAATTCTGTCCCTACGTTCTCACCCACTCTTGATGCTTTCTCAGGCCTCCTTAGCCTTTCCATCATGGCCCATGTTCCACAGCTCTCCCCACCTACTTTGGCTAAGATTTTTGGGTGCCCAACTCCAAGATACCTCAAAGGGGCCTGGTTGCCAGGTTGGGTGCTCAGAGTGTTCTGAAAATCAGGCCCTTTGGCCACCAGGATGCCCCTCAAAAACAGAGGCACCCAGAATGGCTAAACACTCTTGAAAATCAGAGCCTCCATAAACAGGTGGACAGCCCGTGACAACTATTCCTCCTGCTCCAGGCCAACTCTGGGCCACAGACTTCAATGATATTCCATCTTACTCTTTACGTATGGTCTTGTGACAACACCGTGCTTCATCCCACTCCCACTGTGGGCTGGAGAGCCCAACTTCCTACGCCTATCCCCTTGTTCCAAATGGAAACTTTGTTTACACTCCTGGTAAGGTTCAAAGATCCCACCCTTCCCCTGCAATCCAGAGAGCCATCTGCACCCCTTCCGATCTGCATATACTAGCTGTCTCTCCATACAACTGGCAGCTTTTTCTTCTTCTTCTCTCCCCCTGAATGGGAGAGGGACCCAACCTGCATGTAGTTCTGTTTCGCTGCCTCTTGGTGTCTGAGTGCACTGGTGCATCTCATGCATCTTTTGTTGTTCTGTCTGGGTCCTAGGCACTGCACCAGGACCAGCCATCGGCTCTGGTGAGGTGAGGTCCCTTTCTGGCATAGGGGAGGCATCTGCTGTAAATTAGGAGGGTCCCTATGCAGGGAACTTCTCCTTTCTCCTTCATAGCAGACAGGCCAGAAATATGGATGCAGGTTATGCAATGCATCTAAATGTGGACCGCTGGCATTCAGCTGAGCATGAGTTCCCAATGTGATGCTCTTGCCTAAAGGGCTAGTCTAGCATGATACTTGGCTGTATTAACAGGGTGCTACTGAGCAGGTGGAGGGAGGTGGTATTACCTCTATACAGCCTTGGTGAGACCTGCACTGGAATAATACCATGTCTAGTGATGTTGTCCACGCTCAAAAAAGGAGGATGTATAATTGGAGAGGTTGCAGGGAGGAGCTACAAGAATGATTTGTGATGAGGAAAACATCCCTTACAGTGAGAGAGAGAGGATATGTCTACACTGCAGCTTGGAAGCATGCTTCCCAGCATGGGTAGACCGATGCATTAGGTCTGATCAAGCTAGCATGCTAAAAATAGCAGTAGAGATGGGAGTAACGTGGGTGGCAGCTCAGGGTAGCCAGTGAGGTACATATTGGGAGGGTCTGGGTGGATTTGCACTCCGGTGGCTAGCCCAAGGCACTACCTCATGATACACTTAGCCGTACTGATATTTTCATACGCTAGCTCAGAGTTAGCATGTCTGTCTACCCCTGCGGGGAAGCACATTCCCCGATGCAGTGTAGACGTATCCTTAGAAAACTGGAGCTATCTAGCTATCTGAAGAGAAGGTTAGAAGGTGGTTTGATCATGCACTGTAATTATTTACCCAAGGAGAAGATACCTGATAGTAATGGGCTCTGTGTGCTACATTAAAGGCAAACCATCCAAAAGCTAGCACTTGAAGTCTGCAAGGTGCAGAGTTGAGAGGGCAGTTAGCCATTGGTATAGACTACCGAGGGAGGTGCCTGACTTAGCCTCTTTAAATTAAGACTGGATTTCTCTCTACTAGCGCTTGAGCTAGATAGAGGAATTGGTGGGTGAATTCTATGGCCTGTGTTAGTAAGAAGTCAGGCTGGTCTCTTCTGGCCTTGCAACCTATGAATATACTCAACAGGGCAGAGGTTTTAGTTTGTCATGTCATGAATGGTGAGAGCTTCCATACTGTAGGTGGTGGGTGGGGATGGTTAGTATTAGAACCTTAACTGTGAATGTCATTTAGAATCTTCATAATAAACTTGAACTTACCTTTGAAATAAAATTTCTAATAACGTACTTACCTTGGTATCTCCCTATCTTCTAGGGAGTCTGGCAATATTTGCAATGGTTCCCAACACTGCTTAGCCGTCAGTAAAACATTAAGCCTGCCAAAGAACCTTCGTTTGGAATTTCTTAGCCTGCACGTCTACATACGAAAGGTGTTTTATTAGCTTCTTGAATGACTAGTGGAACTGAAATGACACATTCATAACAGGAACTGTATGAAAATGGAACGCTTGTTTAAATGAATCGCCCTGCGCTCCCATTGTGCGCATTCTGAGTGGTGCTCATAAGAGAGCCCTATTGAATTGCTTAAAATAAACCTTCATGCTGTTGGCTGCCTAGGTAGGAAAGAAAACTCCCAGCAGCAAGGCCCAGGGGATTTCACTAGCATTATTTCTCTGGTACAGACAAAAAGGCTTGGACTGTTCGTCCGAGTTACCCATTCATGGCTAGGAAATCATTAGGCACACAATGTATTCTATAGATCGCTGCGAAAGCCCCCAGCTCAAGTGAAACAGGAAATTTATAATGGTTAAAATTGAGCCTTCGGTTAACCCCTCCACAAATCTTCCATTTTTCTGTGTTATCAAAGTTAGTTCAATATTTGTTTTATATACATCCTGTTCCGGACTTTGACTCCTTCCACGGAGTGCACCTTCCTGCCTTCTATTATCTGATTTATTACAGAATATTTTTTTTTTGTAAGATTTCGCTCCGCCTGCTTTAACTCTTTATCTTGTCAACTTGAAAGCTGCGCCTTTCAATGGAGTGGGAGTCAGTGTGTCACTTCCCCTGCCTTGTTGGCTTTTAAATAATCAGTCATTTGGGAGCTTATCTGCCTGCCCTGCTTCCCTATCTCTGTGGAGCCTGGCACCGGCCCTACACGAGGTGGATCAAGTCATGGCAGGTTTGGCTTTCTTTTAATTCAAGAGATTGACAGATAAAAGGAAGTTGGAAAAGCAAAGGCAGATGCCCTGTGATTAGTGTCTGCTGTGCCTTGTGAAGGTGTCACTTGGTTCACTGCACATAGCACAGCCTTAAAGAATTGTCATCCAGGCTCCACGCAGCAGGCTGATGGGGTGGGGGGAAGCTAATAATTTGCTCATCCAGAAAAACTAAACTAAACTTGCCATGGGCAAGTAGAATTTTGCAAAAGGTGACCCAATCCATAATGCATTCCATGTTCAGTGCACTGTATTGTTCTTCATATATGTGTGTTGTGCCCAGGAGTAGCCTCCTTTGTGGACCAGGAACCCACTTTGGTAGGTATGGCACAACCATGGAACAAAAAGATGGTCTCTGCACCAAAAAGCTTGCGGCCTAAGTAGGTATGAATGAGTTGTTTTGTTTAGCCTTTCATTGCATAGTCCTCTCTGTGCACATCACATAGTTCTAGTCCACGCAATCTGGTGAGAGAGCCTTCAAACAGTCTGTCTACCCCAGTGGTGCCACTGTTACAGCTTCCTTCACAGCAGGCCTGTGAGGTCCTTTTATATTATTCCCATTTTACAGCAGGGAAAGCTGAGTCAGAGGTGAAGTGATGTACCCAAGGGCTCCCAGGGAGTCAGTGCAGAGTTTGGGTTAGAATGAAGGACAGTCGCACTTAGTGGGTGTATAACGCTACCTCTCTGTTTGATAGCACTCTACACTTCACTGTACATGAGTATAAATAACTGCACAAAGGTGCAGAGCAATGGAGAATCTGACCACCTGTGTACAAATCCACCTTTCTGGGGATAGATTTGCTGTGACCTAGGATTGAACTGGGAGCTGGTTCCCTCACCCAGCCTTCACAGGCAAGGGCAAGCAGCTCTGGAAATACAATTTCTCCACCCAGACCCCCTATGCCGAGCATCCATGCCGGTCCAACCATCTGACACATGGCCATATGGAGATCATGGGACAGCAGACCTGCCAGGACTTCTGGGAGTGGGGGTTCCCTGACAGGAAATTCTGAGCAGTCTGGTTTTCCTGATTGCTCAGGAGAGGGAAGGGAATTCCATCTACAACTGGAGACCTGCCATCGTGTTAGCATATATCCCAGCACTAAACTATTTAAAATTTCCCTTCCTTTTCCCAGACACTGCTCAAGATTTAGCTCCTGCTCCTGACACTGGAGTCACATGGGCAAACCCTGGGTAGTCCCATTGACTTCAGAGGCTCTGCATGGGTATGACTGTCTGATCAGGAGGGTCCAGGTGCATCACGGAGGTCTGAGACTCCTGAAAGATGCATTTACAAATAAAGCCAGGTGGGAATTTTTTGACACAACCTTATTAAATGGGAAAATGTCAATTAGTGCAAATGGAAACGTTTCTTGGGAATGTATCTGTTTTGATGGGAAGCTTTCTCAGTCCATGCTGGAATTTCTGGTCAACATGAGAGAGAGACCCCCAACCTTCACCATGGCCAACAGCCTGGTAGTCACAGCGCTCGTATGGGAGGTGAGAGACGCAAATTCAAGGCTCTGGCCTGAATCAGGAAGAGCAGGGACTAGAAACTCTGTCTCCAACACTTGAGGTGAAGGCCATTGCCTGTGTGAGATTTTTGGGAAGATTTTTAAAGGTCTTGGGTTTGTCCTGGTACACAACAGGACATTTTTTTTAAAATCTTTTTTTGCAGGCCAAGAAGACTGTTTCCTGCTCTGCTCTATCTACAATCAAACATTTTACTACTTTAGGTTCCTGGTTTACCAGTTTTTCCATCTTATTCAAGTTTGAATCCCATCCTGACCTCTTTGCAGGGGCTCCCTGGGAACATTTCACAATATTCCTTGAGGGCAAAGAGCAAACATCTGCAGCAAAAAAAAAAAAAAAAAACCCAGGGAGGTATATTTTGGATTCCTACCTTTCGCAGTGAACAGCCCTTCAGCTGTCGTTAGCAGTTCTTATGCACCAGTACAATACCGTGGACTTGTGGGGAGGGTCAAGTTTTTCCCTCCCTGTTGACCTTCTTGGGAGAGGCGATTAAATTCAGAGGTGATCTAACACAGTGATTCTCAACAAGAGGTCCGAGGCCCTCGGGGGGGGGGGGGGGCGGTGAACAGGTTTCAGGGGGGCCACGAAGCAGGGCCAGCATTAGACTCACTGGAGCCCAGGATAGAAAGCTGAAACCCCACCACATGGGACTGAAGCCCGGGACCCTGAGCCCCGCCACCCGAGGCTGAAGCCGAAGCCTGAGTAATAAAGCTTTGCGGGGGCTCCTGTGGCATGTGGCCCCCCAGCAATTGCCCTGCTTGGTATCCCCTAATGCCAGCCCTGGCTTTTATATTGAGAAAACCCATCATTATGGCACAGGTGGGCCATGGAGTTTTTATAGCATTTGGTGCGGGGGGGGTCTGAAAGAAAAAGGTTGAGAACCCTGGATCTAACAGACATGCTCCTCCCTAGGTCTGTCTTCTCAGCATTTGTTGCCATGCAACAGAAAATGGAGATTTATTAACCATCATTTCTACATATGGCACCTCTCATGCACTCTATGGCACAACTACAATACCCACCTGCTCAAGTGAAGAAACAGATTGACAGAGCCAGAAGAGTACCCAGAAGTCACCTACTACAGGACAGGCCCAACAAAGAAAACAACAGAACGCCACTAGCCATCACCTTCAGCCCCCAACTAAAACCTCTCCAACGCATCATCAAGGATCTACAACCTATCCTGAAGGACGACCCATCACTCTCACACATCTTGGGAGACAGGCCAGTCCTTGCTTACAGACAGCCCCCCAATCTGAAGCAAATACTCACCAGGAACCACACACCACACAACAGAACCACCAACCCAGGAACCTATCCTTGCAACAAAGCCCGTTGCCAACTCTGCCCACATATCTATTCAGGGGACACCATCATAGGACCTAATCACATCAGCCACACTATCAGAGGCTCGTTCACCTGCGCATCTACCAATGTGATATATGCCATCATGTGCCAGCAATGCCCCTCTGCCATGTACATTGGTCAAACTGGACAGTCTCTACGTAAAAGAATAAATGGACACAAATCAGACGTCAAGAATTATAACATTCAAAAACCGATTGGAGAACACTTCAATCTCTCTGGTCACTCTATTACAGACCTAAGAGTGGCTATCCTTCAACAAAAAAGCTTCAAAAACAGACTCCAACGAGAGACTGCTGAATTGGAATTAATTTGCAAACTGGATACAATTAATTTAGGCTTGAATAGAGACTGGGAATGGATGAGTCATTACACAAAGTAAAACTATTTCTCCCCCCCACCCCACCCCACCCCACTCCCCACTGTTCCTCAGATGTTCTTGTTAACTGCTGGAAATAGCCTACCTTGCTTGTCACCATGAAAGGTTTTCCTCCTTTCCCCCCCTGCTGCTGGTGATGGCTTATCTTAAGTGATCACTCTCCTTACAGCGTGTATGATAAACCCATTGTTTCATGTTCTCTGTGTGTGTATATCAATCTCCCCTCTGTATTTTCCACCAAATGCATCCGATGAAGTGAGCTGTAGCTCACGAAAGCTTATGCTCTAATAAATTTGTTAGTCTCTAAGGTGCCACAAGTACTCCTTTTCTTTTTGCGAATACAGACTAACACGGCCGCTACTCTGAAACCTAATGCAGGAAGTTATCTACGCCTTTGGTGGGCGTAACCAGGCAGGCTTTCTTCCTCATCCCACGAAGGATTCACTGCCCTGCCCAGGGCTCTCTTTTCTTCCATTTTATGGTCCCAAACGTAAACAAAACAAACCAACCTAGTTCCTCAGCTCAACCTGGGCTGTGTTACTCCCAGTAGATTTCCCCCATTATGTTTCAGGGTCTCACTGCCTCCCCTCCCAGAGGACTCTGGCAGTCAGGCTGCTCCTGGTTCCTATTTCTGACTCATTAAATCGCTTCCCCCAGCCCAGCTGCTCTCTTTTAAATCTGGGTCAGATGATTGGCACAGGTGTGCTGGCCCTGCTCTCTGTGTCACCCTGTGATGGGGGTTGTTGGAGCCCACATGAAAGCAGGGACTCGAACTCTTCTGGTGGCTTAATTGATGCAAACTTTTGTTGTTACACTTGCCCCTGAAGTCCCCATGTGAGAGCAAGGGCCCGTTTGTGCTGAGCACTATACAGAGTAACTGAGTGCTTATTCTACAGAGCTTCCAGTCGAAGCGCACAAAGGAGGTTTTAATATAGAACTAGAGGGTTAGAAAGGACAACACAGTCATAGAATCCTAGAATATCAGGGTTGGAAGGGACCTCAGAAGGTCATCTAGTCCAACCCCCTGTTCAAGGCAGGACCAATCCCCAATTTTTGCCCCAGATCCCTAAACGGCCCCCTCAAGGATTGAACTCACAACCGTGGGTTTAGCAGGCCAATGCTCAAACCGCTGATCTAGTCTAGCACCCTGCCAACATGCAGGAGGAGTTGTGTCTACACCAGTAGTTCTCAACCAGGAGTACATGTACCCTTTGGGGGCACGCAGAGGTTTTCCAGGGGGTACATCAACTCATCTAGATATTTGTCTAGTTTTACAACAGGCTACATAAAAAGTACTAGCGAAGTCAGTACAAACTAAAATTTCATACAGACAATGACTTATTTATACTGCTCTGTATACAATACACTGAAATGTGCGTACAATATTTATATTCAAATTGATCTGTTATATAATTGTATGGTAAAAATGAGAGTCAACAATTTTCCAGTACTAGAGTGCTGGGACACTTTTTTTGTATTTTTATGTCTGATTTCGTAAGCCGGTAGTTTGTAAGTGCGGTGAAACTTGGGGGTACGCAAGACAAATCAGACTCCTGAAAGCGGTACGGTAGTCTGCAAAGGTTGAGAGCCACTGGTCTAAACCACCCAAGACATATAGGCCAGTGAAGGACCTTCCCCAACATCCCTCAGTTTACCCAGATTTTGCAGGGGGTCATGTGGGAAGTGGATTGCAGTGAGATTTAAATGATTTGCCGAGGGTCATGTGGGAAGCATGTGGTGGAGCCAGGAACTGAACGCAGTCATCCTGAGGGCCAACTCACTGCCTTACCCACAAAACCATTGCTGCTTTCTAATAAGAGAAGAGACTGAATGCAAATGCCCAATGAAGGGGTGGTTTTTTCATGGTGGAAGTTGGTGGCAGAAATGGGATGCAGTTGAGTTCGGCTTTTACAACACTGGATGGGTGCAGGTGGGTCAAGACTTACTCAGCATTCCCCACCCCAATGTTTTTTTTTTGTTTTTTAAATATACATTTTAGATTCTCTTCTCTTGTCTTCTGGTTTTGAGCCTTCAGGTCACATTCCCATGTTTTCCCTTCAATCACAAAAGCTAGAATTTTTTTTAAATAGAAGCCGAGATTAAGTAAGGTTTTCTAACTAGAGCTGAGGTTATCGCATGACTGGGTGGCTCCAGGAGCTGGGGCTCCATGTAAAACATCAAGTATCGTGAGAGTCAGCAACGCTGCTGCTTCATGCGGGAGGTCCACCCTGACTCATTTCCCCGATACCGAATAGCAGCCTTGACTTCCTGAATGTCTGCCCTTAGTTCTCCCATTAAATGTAAAAGACTTCCGACTTGTGCTATCTCCTTGGGAAGCAGCTGGTTCCCTCTAGAGCTGACCTGCTCTCTGGCTGCAGGGTGGGGTGAAAAGGACTGATGAGCAGTTCTAGCAAGGGGCTTTCTTTGCAGGTGCTGGAGGTAGCTTGCTCCACTCCATTATACAAGAATGGAGAACCGAAAAGGGGGGAAATCTCATTAAGGATTTGTCAACACAGTGAGTTCGCAAGCGGCAAGCTCCAGTGTGAATTCATGGGATGCTAATGTGTCATGTGGACCCTGCTACAGTGTGCTTTGGTATACTCTGTTTCAAAAATCAAACCACTCTAGAGAACTTCTAGCATGCCGTAGCAGGGACCACATAGGATGTGACTGTGCAGCAAGCTTGCGCTCTGTAAGTTCACACCTTGGCTTGCCATGCACCCATGTTCTGTGTAGACAAGCCCTGAAACAGCTTGAGGTGGTGCTCCCTACCCCACTCCCCTTTGCCAAAAAAAGTAAATAAATAAAAATAAAAAAGTACCTGACAAAAGTTGTATTGATGTAACTAGCTGCAGGTGTGTGTTCTTGATAGGTGCTGTTGTGGTAGCTAGTTGTGCCGGTAACTGTGTAACAGGGTCTTTTGGCATTTCTATTCACAATCCTTATTCTTTGCTGTTTGTGACCATTTATTCTGGCTGGAGCCCTGCTGTTCAAAATCTCCAGTGTGCGGTAAGAACAAAAAATAAGCTCTAGTCCCCCCCCCCCCCCAACAGGATCTGAAAGGGACGGGTGTCTCCTCTACTGTGCTTTATTTTGTAAAGTTTGGTGGCTGCAAAATAAAAGCCTGATCTGTGAGTTCCCTTGTGTGTGTGGATTTAAAACAAACCCTTAACATTGTCGAGCATGGCGGTATTGCGTTTGAGAGAGAACGGTAGACACAGCAGGAAGTTTGCGCGTACTGGCTAAACAAGCATCAACACAAACAGTGGCCTTTTAAAATGTTTGTGAACTTGCTCTCTCTTTTTATGCCTGCCCTCCTTCAAGTGGGCTTTGCATATTCCCATGGGTGCGATCAAAGTGCCTGGGCAATGAGTTTCCAGAACCTTCTGGAAAGCAACTAGATCCACTTGTCCCCTCTCTTTTCTCCTCAAATCTGGAGGATTTTTTGGGAATAAAAGCGGGACTGGCCCTAACCACCCATCACTTGCTTTCTAACCACCGAACATGCCGCAAGCTCAGCTCTCACAGTGTGTTTTCAAAGCATTCCTTGGGTTTTTTGATAGATTGGTAGATTCCAAGGCCAGACGAGATTCGTGTGATCATCTAGTTGGACCTCTTGTGTCACACAGGCCAGGGGACTTCCCCAAAATAATTCCTAGAGAGTCTCTTTCTGAAAAAAAATCCAATCTTTATTTAAAAATTTCCAGTGATGGAAAATCCACCTCATCCCTTGGCAAATGGTTCCAGTAGTTAATTACCCTCCCCGTCAAAGATTTATGCCTTATTTCCTGTCTAAGTTTGTCTGGCTTCACCTTCCAGCCATTGGACCATGTTAGACTTTTCTCTGCTAGACTGAAGAGCCCATTATGAAATATTTGTTCCCCATGTAGGTACTGGGACGGGGTCAGGCCAGATGGCTACAGGAGAGTGCTGGAAGGCAGGTATATTGGCTCCAGGATAAGCAGGTCCCTTTTCCCTTGGTAACTGAACAGGTTTACTCTAGATTAATTAGGACACCTGGGGCCACTCAAGGGCCTGCCAGAACTTGAGTCTTCCCTCCAGCCAGATAGGGGCATGCGCTAGGAGCTCTGGGAGGAAGGCGAGCTACCAGAGAGCTGGGCAGTGCAGATGTTGACAAACACTCAGAGGGAAAACCCACAGGTACAGGGGCGAAGGGCAGGGGAAACCCTGACCAATTGGGTGAAAAACAACCCTTTTGGGCCCCAGAGGTCTGAGGGAAGAGACCCCACCAGGTGGGAGAGAATGAACTGGGTGCCTGGTCTGTTGCCACCAAGCCCAGAGAGGCTACCAGAGACTATAAGAGGCTCTTCTTCCCGTCCCCCCTGTCAAGGAGGCTGGGAGGAACCCTGCTCAGGTAAGGTGTGGATAGCAAGCCCAGGGGCATGGGTGAAAACTCTGAGGCAGAGGGGAATACCCTGGCCTGCTAAGCGGAAGTGGGGAACCCACCGAGGCAGAGGAGGCGGCTGTCACAATACTTAGACTGTAATCAAGTCACCTCTTAACCCTCTCTTTGTTAAGCTAAATAGATAGAGCTCCTCGAGCCTGTCACTATAAGGCAGGTTTCTAATCATTTCACGAGTCTTCTCAGAACCCTCTTGAACTGTGGGCACCAGAACTGGACACAGTGTTCAAGCAGCAGCTGCGTGAGCACCAGATATGGAGGTAAAATAATATCTCTGCTCCTACTTGAGATTCCCCTGTTTTCTTTTTGCTCCTTTTCTGCCCTTTTGAGGCAAATTTTGTCCTCAGTCGGGTTTATCTTTCAAAAGACAAGAGGAGATTCTCACCCAGCACAGGCTTTGTCGGGACCCGCAGGAGCCACCGGCTGGGCCACCTCATACACCCCTATGGATTGGGCCTTGTCGACTAAACTGGCACCAGATAAGTGGGGCATTAGCTTTGAGGAGTGCCCTGCAGGAGCATGGCTTCACTCGCTCCTGCTCATGGGAGAGCTCGTCAGGCCAGTTTGTGTTGCAGGAGTTGCAGGATCTCAGGACGGCTGTGAGGGGAAAGAGGAGGGGAGGAGCTCCCAGGGAAAGCAACTGGGGAAGCAATAGCGACAGTAGCCGTTGCTGGGATCTGACCCCAGTCTCCGCTGAAGGCTCCATCCAGCACTTTGAACCTTCCAGGCTCTGATCCACCGTTCCCAGAGTGAGTTGATTTTGTATGGGTGTGAGACAGGGACAATGGGAGGGTAATGAATGGGTGGGTATGAGCATGATCCTGCTCTCACAGAAACAGATAGGAGTAGGGCATAGGGCTGGGTCTTGGGAAAGCTGGTTCCATGCCCAGCTCTGGCATGGACTAGATTGATCCTTGGCACGCCATGTAACTTCTATGCCTCATTTTCTGGAAAGTGCTGTAATTGCCAAGTAACGGTTCTCATTAGTTATTAAACGCCACTCCCTTGGTTCCACTGGCACTGCTCATATAAGAGCTGTGTGTGTGCGTGTGCGCGCACGCTTGCGGGATCAGGGCCTTATTTGTTGGGGGTAGAAAGGGCGGAGCACAGGGTCAGCTGTGGATGCAGCAACAACAAAGGCTATAATTTCGCATAGCACCTGGGTTCAGGACAACATGCGGCAGAATGGGGCTGCAAGAATGCCTGTAAATATTACACTTTAAATGAACGAAGCACGTAAAAAGGCCTCAAAAGGCAGGCAGGAAGAGGGCAGTGACTGGACATCAAAAAGGGTGTGACTTGCCCCTTGATAAATATGTTGAATTAAATGAAAAATTCTAAGATTTTTTTTTTTACTTTAAACTGGAAGAGGGCTATGCTTGCCAGAGAGCTGTGATTGTAAGGTGTGGCTGATTTTGTTTTTAGTTAAGTTTAAAACTAAACCAAACCAAAAAGTTACCATTGCAAAAGCACCACAATGAATGATAACAAAGCCGAATATTTCCCCCTTCTCTAGCACCTTCCACAGCAGGATCTCAGAACATCTTATAATTAGTAAGTTGTTACAACACTCCTGTGAGGTAGGTTAGCCCAATTTAAAGAGACCAACTGAGGCACGCAGCAAGAAATGATGTGCTTGAGGTCACACAGGATGTGACTGGCAGAGCCCATGAACAGACCCCATAGGTGAAATCTTGTGTCATTGAAATCAATGGGAGATTTGCCATTGACTTCACTGAGCCAGGATTTCACCCCAGATCCTGAGATTCATGCCATGTAACTCAAGGCTTTTCTATTCTAGGTCTTCTACCACACCAATTGCTATGGTATTTGAGTGTCCATCACTGCAGTATCTTTCCCTACCTGCTCTCCTTTCCAGTGGGAATAAGAGACTCATTCCCTTGCAGCTTTCAGAGTAGCAGCCGTGTTAGTCTGTATTTGCAAAAAGAAAAGGAGGACTTGTGGCACCTTAGAGACTAACAAATTTATTTGAGCATAAGCTTTCATGAGCTACAGCTCACTCGTGAGCGGTTTGCTTAAGATGACGGTTGTGAAAAGTAGATCAGCACCGTAGCTTTGCTAGGCCCAGGATGTTCTTATAGCACTAAAATTGTGTGTAAATGAAATGTTTGTACTTTGTGGTCCAAGAGACACAGCCAAGGTTTTCATCTTGGGGCCAAAAGACCAAAACCAGCAAAAAACTTGGATCACAGCCTTTAAGCTGGATCTCAGCTCGGAGGAGCCGAGAAGCTATTGTATTGTTCAGCCACTAGGTGGTGCTATGTGCAAAATACCTTATTTAAGCTAACCTCAGCCATACCTGGCAGAGCATTGAAGGATCTCACAGCGAACGCATCTGGTGTGCACCTTGCTCAGAGCACTGTAGCCAGTCCATATCGAGTACCTCCCTGGGTTGTGCAAAAATTCCCTGTGCAAGACTGCCGGCTAGCCAGAAGCTGCTGCCATATCTCCCCATCCTGCACACATGGTGTACCCCATTAGCCTGCTGAACCAATGGGACTATAGACACAGTTGCTGCAGAAGGTGATGTGCTACCCTACTGCATGAGAATGGGACAATCTGGTCGCTCTTGGGGCCACCACCGCAGCAAACCGCTCACGCTGCAAGGGAATGATAGTCTCTTATTCCCACTGGAAAGGAGAGCAGGTAGGGAAAAAGAAAAGGAGTACTTGTGGCACCTTAGAGACTAACAAATTTATTAGAGCATAAGCTTTCGTGAGCTACAGCTCACTTCATCGGATGCATTCGGTGGAAAATACAGGGGGGAGATTTATATACACCCACAGAGAACATGAAACAATGGGTTTTATCATACACACTGTAAGGAGAAAGAAAAGGAGTACTTGTGGCACCTTAGAGACTAACAAATTTGCCACAAGTACTCCTTTTCTTTTTGCGAATACAGACTAACACGGCTGCTACTCGGAAAACTGTAAGGAGAGGTTTCAGAGTAGCAGCCGTGTTAGTCTCTATTTGCAAACTGGATACAATTAACTTGGGCTTGAATAGAGACTGGGAATGGATGAGTCATTACACAAAGTAAAACTATTTCCCCATGGTATTTCTCCCTCCCACCCCACCCCCCACTGTTCCTCTGATATTCTTGTTAACTGCTGGAATTAGCCTACCTGCTTGTCACCATGAAAGGTTTTCCTCCTTCCCCCTCCTCCTGCTGGTGATGGCTCATCTTAAGTGATCACTCTCCTTACCCTGTGTATGATAAAACCCATTGTTTCATGTTGTCTGTGTGCGTGTATATAAATCTCCCCTCTGTATTTTCCAACAAATGCATCCGATGAAGTGAGCTGTAGCTCACGAAAGCTTATGCTCAAATAAATTTTAGTCTCTAAGGTGCCACAAGTCCTCCTTTTCTTTATACCAAAACAATGAGATCATTTCTGAGCAGGATTTTTGGCGTTCTCCAGAAAACCACTTCCATGCTTTGGCAAAAGGACTCGGCTGTAGCTGTAATGCAATGTTTATTAGGCAATACCTCTGATGGTTTTCAAGTGATTCTGGCTGTTTTGCCTTCCCCAGCTAGCACAGTTGTAGAAGTGGCTTCTTTCTGCCTTTAAAACATTTTTAGAAACATAAGGATTATTTATTTAAAGGATTTGAAAAGGGAAGGGCACAGATTAGGGAGCTGTGTGTGTGTATGTATGATTGACTTTATATTGTGACGGGGCAAGGCCAGATGGCTATGGAAAAGTAGTCTTATTGGGACCCGGGAAGTGGGCGGGCGAAGCCTGTCCACCGCTAAAGGATCCCCCCAGCCTAAAAGGGGGATCCACAGGACCTAGATACCCAAAAAATTCGGGGGACAACTAATGAAATAACAGGGACAGGTGTGCGGTCAAAGGGTCAAGAAGGGAACTGGATGGGGACACCGAGCAGAGAACCCCGGACAGTGCCCACTGCTCCCCAAAGGCGTCAAGGGAGTCAGAGGATGCCGCCCAGAGGAACTCTGCCCGGATGCGTGAACGGACCGAGGATCGGAAATAGGCCCCATAGTCACAGGAGACTCCATCGGCCAACCTCCTCACTCTGGTTTTGTAGATGGCCATTTTAGCTAGGGCCAGGAGGAGGTTGACCAGGAGATCCCGTGACTTTGTGGGGCCACGGATGGGCAGTGCATAAATAAGAAGGTGAGGGGAGAAGTGCAACCAAAAACATAATAAAATATTGGTGAGGAGCCGGAATAGGGGCTGCAGCCTGGCACACTCCAAGTATATATGTGCCAGGGTATCCCTTACGCCGCAAAAGGGGCAGGTGTCTGGGATTGAAGTGAACTGCGCCAAGTACACGCCTGTGCTCACGGCTCCGTGAAGGAGCCGCCAACTGACATCCCCGGCGGGCCTTGGGACTAAGGTGGAATATAGGCTGGCCCACCGGGGCTCCTCACCCTCCAAAGGTGGCAGGAGGTCCCGCCATTTTGTATCGGGGCGGGACACGAGGGTGTGGGCGTGAAGGGTGTGGAGCACGAGCGTGTAGAGATGTTTTCTTGGCACGGTTTGAAAGCAGACCGGCTGCATCTCGTGCAGCCGGCTTCCAGTGAAGGGGTGAAGGGGTCGATTGGGTTCACGGTGCAGGGGTCCAATTAAAAGGTCCGGTGGGCCTGGGTTAGCGGGTGGGCAGGGCGTGCCCTCGTGCAGGACCCGGTCGAGATGAACCCGAGCAGCAGGTGGGAAAGTGGTCTTCACCTCCTGAAGTATGCGCCGGGGAGTACAAGGTCTGGAAAGCCCCATGCGCTGAGCAAGCGTCAGGGGATCCAGCCAGTCTCCCCGGTCATAGTCCAGGAGGTCTCCGACTCTTGTGACCTCTGCCAGGACCAAACTCTGGCGCACCGAGTGGGACTCCGCCACCTGCACACGGAGCTGGGGGTTGTATAGCAGGGGCTCCGCGAGGAGATCTACCCCCTCGGTGGCCGCCACGGACATGCTTGTTGTAAAGAGTTTCCAGGTCCGGAGGAGTCCTGGTAGAAGACTGGCAGCCCGGAGAGGTCTCGCGGAAGACCTCTCGGATGGAGATAAAGGAGCTGCCGGTCGTATCGGAGCCCTCGGAAGCGGCGCAGGAAGGCGGGCGCCAGTATGCTCCACGCCGGATTACCTGCACCATAAAGGAGCCTCTGCAGGGTCTGGAGGCGGAAGACATGGACCTGAGTGAGCAGACATTTTAGGCCCTGCCCTCCCTCCTCCACAGGTAGATGGAGAACCCCTGCAGGGACCCAGTGCAGTCCTGACCAAAAGAACTCCAGAATCTATGTCCGGAGGTTGGCCAGGAAACCCGGGGCCGGGACCAGGGTGTTGGGCCGGTACCAGAGCATGGACAGGACTAGTTGATTAAGCACTAGCGCTCTCCCTCGAAGGGAGAGGCACCGGAGTAGTCCTGTTCATTTCCGGATCCGGTCTATCACCCCGCCCTCTAAATTCTGCCAGTTCTCGGGCGGAGAGGGATGCGTGGCAGAAAGGTAAAGGCCCAGATAGAGCAGCGGACCCGTGCTCCACCGGATGCCTGAAGCGCGGGTGGGAGGGAGCTCACCTGCCGCCAGTCCCCTACCACCAAGCCAGAGCTCTTGACCCAGTTGACCCGCGCAGAGGAGGCTGCCAAATAGATGGCCTGGCAAGCCTCTACCCGCACCAAGTTGCCCGGGTCCTAGACCACGAGGAGCACGTCATCAGCGTACGCCGACAGGACCAGCCGCAGCTCCGGCTCCCTCAGCACCAACCCTGTCAACCTCCTTCGGAGGAGACAGAGGAAGGGCTCGATCGGCAGAGCGTACAGCTGGCCTGAGAGGGGGCACCCCTGCCGTACTCCTTGCCCGAAGCTGACCGGTTCGGTCAGAGTCCAGTTGAGCCTTACCAGACACTCTGCGGAAGCGTACAACACCCGGAGAAAGTTCACAAACCTGGGTCCGAATCCAAACGCCTGCAGAGTGCTCAGGAGATACCCGTGATCCATCCTGTCGAACGCCTTCTCCTGATCTAAGGACAGGAGGGCGAACGACAGACCATCCCTACACCCAAGTTCCAATAGGTCCCGGACCAGATATAGGTTGTCGAAGATGCTGCGGCCCGGGACGGTGTAGGTCTGGTCTGGGTGGACCACGTCCGCCAGCACGGACCCTAGCCTCAGGGAGATGGCTTTTGCCACGATTTTGTAGTCCGTGCTGAGAAGCGAGACGGGACGCCAATTTCGTAAATCGCGGAGGTCCCCCTTCTTCGGCAATAAGGCGAGCACGGCTCGCCTGCACGAAAGAGGGAGGACCCCCTCTGCAAAGACTCGGCCCAGACGGTGACTAGGTCTGGGCCCAGGATGTCCCAGAACACGCGGTAGAACTCCACGGTCAGCCCGTCCATGCCCGGAGATTTATTGGTGGGCATGCGACGGAGGGCTTCCGAGAACTCGGCCAGAGTGAGGGGCAGCTCTAGCCGGTCTCGTTCGCCCACGCTGACCGTCGGGAGCTCCTCCCACAGCACTCTGCAAGCGTTAGGATCGGTCGGCTCCGGGGAGAAAAGGCTTGCGTAGAAGGCTCTCGCCCTCTCGCACATCTCCACCGGATCCGTGAGGGGGGTGCCATCTTCTGCCAGTAGGTAGATGATATATTTCTTAGCCCCCCTCTTTTTTTCCAGGGCGTAGAAGAAGCGGGAGCCGCAATCCATCTCCCGAAGGAGACGGATGTGGGATCGAACAAAGGCACCCCGGGCCCGATGGTCCTTGAGGGTCCGGAGCTCCTCCCGCTTCTCCCGGCACGCTCCGTAGAGGGGTGGATCCTCGGGGCTGGCGGCCAGACGCCTCTCCAGCTCTAAGACCTCCCGTTCCAACTGCTCTATCGCTGCATCCCTCCGTCGGCTGGCGCCCCGGGTGTAGTCACGGCAGAAGAGCCGGGCGCGCACCTTCCCTATGTCCCACCACCGCTGCGCCGAGGGAAAGGCACACCGCTGCCCTCGCCAGGCCAGCCAGAACTCCCGGAAGGACGCCACGAAGCCCGCATCCTCCAGCAAGCTGTTGTTAAAATGCCTATAGGCCGGCCCCGGCCTCTCCGCGCAGAGGGAGGCTGTCACGGTGGCTATGTGATGGTCAGAAAATGGGGCCGGCCGGATGCTGGAGGAGTGGGCTCGTGTAAGATGAAAGCGTGATAAATAAATGCGGTCCAACCGGGAGTGGCGCGACCGAGGGGCCTTCACCCGGACAAAGGTGAACGTGGAAGTGTCATCCGGGTGGTGGTCGCGCCAGACGTCCACCAGGGCGTGGTGTTCGACTATCTCCTGGAGGACGGTGACGGCGGCCGGGCTCTGCTCAGTCCCCGAGCGGTCCCGTTCCTCAAGGGTGATGTTAAAGTCCCCTCCCAGGACCAGGCACTCCTGAGGATCCAAGGTGCCGAGGAAGGCGGATGCCTGCTGATAGAATTGCAGCCGCTCCGGGCTCGCTGCTGGGGCATAGATGTTGACGAGGTTGACTACCAGCCCCTCCATGCGGACCCGGAGGTGCAGCAGGCGACCCGGCACAGCCTCGGCGACCCCCAGCACCTCGGGCCGTAGGTCGGGGGAGAACAGGGTCGCCACTCCAGCCGTATGAACTGTGAGGTGACTAAAGTAGACTCTGTCCCCCCAATCCAGCCACCAGCTGTCTTCGGCGGTCGGATCCGTATGGGTCTCCTGCAGGAAAACCACAGAGTACCTCCCCTCTCGAAGGAAGGAGAGCACCTGGGACCTGCGGAGACCCATCCTACAGCCACGGGTGTTCAATGTTGCGATGGTAAAGGGTGCCATGAGGAGGGCTGGGGGGGATCCTCGCCGGCAGGGATGCTCGTGGCTCCCGGCGGGCTGCGCAGCAGTCCATGACCCACCCCGTAGGTGAGTAAGGAGTCACGGAAGTGGCAGACCTGCTGGTAGGCCGCGGCGCCCTGCCTCCCGGTCCTTTTACCCTCCCCCATGAGGGCCCTTGCCGCCCGGAGGATTTGATTAAAGTCCCCCCATCGCTGGAGGGCAAGTTGGACTTTGTTGCGGGAGCCACAGACGTCTTCTAGGAACTCCCGCAACTCCTCTCGCAGC